>NC_143156.1:18917874-19096326 GCF_041381405.1 Jatropha curcas | reverse complement strand
GACACCGTGCCTCGCTCCGAGGGCCTTTTTGGGAGTTCTGGACCTCCGAAAAATATTCCGGGACCTGTTCCGCGATCCTCGCGATATTCCGGACGTTTTAAGTACCATATTGACATATTTTCGGTGAACTTCCGAAATAGCCTCCGGTCCGGCCGGACTGTTTGCAGTCCGGGAAAACAGGCTTTCTGAGCCTCAAAATTTGGGTATTCACACTCGTCAACTTTTTTCTAAGTACTACTTTACTTTTCTACAATATACTAATACTGGATTTTTTTTCTATGTTCTTCTCTTTTTTTCTGAGTTTTTCTGAGTGTGTTCCTCTTCATTTGGATTGCAATTTATAGAAGAGAAGGAGGATGTTGGTTATGATGGTGATTGGTTAGCCAAAAGGTGCTTCAGATGAGTCCTGTTGGGAAAAGTTCCAACCTGTTCATGGGAGGACATGATTTTCTAGGGAAAAGGTAGCAGTTGATGTCTCCTGGAAATGCGATTCGCACTCGTGAGTTTAAAGGTCGCGCGCGCGATTGTTATTTATGATCTTTCTGCCTCTTCTGGAGTGCTCCTCGCGCTCGCGCATTTTAATGTTGCACTCACAAATTATGCTTGATGTCTTCTGGACCTTCTGCCATATAGATCGCGCCCGTGCATTTTGGGATCGCGCTCGCGAATATTCATCTCTTCCTATGCAGTGCGTCTTCATTCGCTGTCGCGAATTTGCTTGGCAGGACTTCTCTTTTCCATACTTAGTCAAATTTTGATCCTTTTTCTTCATAAAAGCAAGCCTTTCTGATCCTTTGCTCAAATTCGTTCCTAAAACAACTTTAAACCAAAAACAACACAAGAAAACATAAAATGTATAAAAAAACAAACATACAATCATGTAAATCATGCGATTATAACTTAATAAATTTGCCCGCTTTATGAGGCTATCACACAACCCAAGAGAAAGGTGAATTGGGTTTTCTAAAAATTTTACCTTCAAAAACAAAATCAAAATTCTGTTGCAGCGGAATTAGAAAGAGTTTGTGAGAGTTAGTTATCAAGTTTAGAACTACCTTATAAAGACTCTATGAAGAACAGCTATTGCATTTAGAACTGCTTCACAAAGCTTAAGCAATTTTAGAATCACTCTGTGAAGAATAGTTATTGTGTTTTAGAACTGTTTCACAAAGCTTTAAGTAAAATTAGAAAACTGATTATAATTCATATTGTGATTTGCACTGAATGTAGAAAGATAGATTAAAACTTGGTATAAGCACAATACAGAAATCCAGAGTTCTAATATTCCACAAAGATAAAACTTATTCACGTTTAGAAATAGAACTTCATTAACAACTTTGCATTTCTAAAAAAATTAACAGATGTGTAAACAGAATAGAATCAAGCAGAACTTCAAAAAATTAAAAAAAAGATAAACACAGAGATTTATAGTGGTTTGACACTAACTTGCCTACATCCACTCCCCAAGGCTCATGTTGAGATCCTCCACTATGTTATCTCTTTGCAAGGGTAAGAGACAAACTAACATTACAAGGAAGTAGATCAACACCTAGATTTAACCTTTGTCCCACTAGATTTTCCTAAGGTTCTAGTCAACCACAACCCTTTCTATTTTTGCAGAGAATAGAAACTCACATCAAGTCATTAGAATCTCACACAAGGAGAAGGTCACTTGATAACTTATTATACCATAGCTTTTCACCTAAGCTATTACACAAGAGTTTTTCAATTAAAAAGCCTCTTGTCTACAACAAATTATAAAATCTATATAGACAGAGAGAAATGCAATTATAGGCATAGGAAGAATAGAAAATAGATTTAGAAAGCAGATTTAAAGATCAGAACTGTTCTTCAGAAAATGTTGTTATTAAATTTTCTTTTCTCTTAAAAATATTTCTTGAAGCAAAAAGACAAAAACAAATAAGGGGGGGTTTTTTAAGAGAGAGCTTTGAGAGATTTAGAACTATTATTCAATGGACTCTTACTCTTCAAAGAAAAACCACCGCGTTTTCCCGAGAGGAAAACGTCTTTTATAGAGGGATGAAGATCCCCTTTGGAAAGCTTTGATTCTTTAGTTTTTAAAGAATATCTTTGACATTCCAAAGGTCAAAGATACATGAAAATCTTTTTTTTTTTGTTGCCAAAAATATTTAAATCAAAATCTTTTTCATTTAGGTAAGTGAATTATAAAAGTGATTTGGCTTTCTTTTTAACAGGTAATTTCCGAAAATAAAAGATATGTGAATCTTTTTCAAATATTTTGTTACCAAAAAATAATTAAGCCAAAATCTTTTTCATTTAGGTAAGTAAAATTAAAAAGAGTAAGATTTGACTTTTATTATTAAGGTAATTTTCGAAAATTATCTTTGAGAGAGAAGAAAAATATTTTTGTGCTTATAAGAGAATATTCTCTTTATCCTACAATATATCCTAAGATACTAACCACTAGAAAGAAATCTTCAATAATCTTCACGGTCTTTAAAGAATCTTGGATTTGTAAAAACTTGCCTTCTTTAGCAATTACCATATTAAAAATCTGCATAAAATAATTTTAGTACATACTAAAATATTAAATTTATTTGTTTTGCAAAATAATCAAAATCTTAAGATAAAATTGACCATTGAGCCAACATAATGGCATCTCGACACCATAGAAGAGATTACATTGATCCTGGACTGCAAGATAATAGTGTGTTGCATCACCAACATTGTCATAGATCTGAAGCTTTATGGTATATATGTTGCATATCCATTACAATTATTACCTTGAAAGAACAATCGATTTATTTTCAATATTGTTTCGAATTTATATTAAGTTAATTTCATTCTGAATTTATTTGAGTTAGAAATCACACTACATAAATATATTGCAAATTGGTTCATTTTATTTTATTGACAATATTTGCTATATTGCCCGTTCGATTTCTGTTTCAGCTTAGGGAAGTAAATAATGGCATCTGGACACCATAAAAGAGATTACATAATCCTAGACCGCAAGATACTACTTTGTTGCATCACCAACATTGTCATAAATATGAAGCTATATGGATGGAGATGCTGATTTACCAGTATTATGTTGTAGACATTATAGGGTCATTCTACACCTGCCAGATGATGTAGATGCACACATAATCTCATTTTTGCAAGGTTGTGGATTTTATGGAATATCATGATTTGGTTTCTTTCAACTAGATTGACATCTAATCACTGCATTTATTGAGAGATGGCAACTAGAGACTCACACCTTCATGATGCTTGAGGGAGATTGCACCATCACGCTTCAAGTTATTATCGTACTTATAGGTTTGCTTATTGACGATGATGCTGTGTATGGAAATACTTGCCTAGAATGGGTAGATGCGTGTGAGGATTTATTGGGAGTACGACTAAAATGTCAATATTTAAGGGGTAGTTTTCTTACTATATCTTAGCTAGTAGAGCAATTCAATAAGGTCCCTATCAATGACGACTTAATCACTTTATAAAGGCATGCATAAGTAAATATCATGAGATTGATTGGTGGATCCTTGTTAAGCGATAAGTCTTCAACAAGGGTCTTCCTCATCTATTTGCCTTTACTTGCCGACCTTGACAAGGTAGGAAATTATAGTTGGGGCAGGGTAGTCTTAAACTATTTGTATAGGGAGCTATGTCATGCAACTGATCCTTTAATCTCAGTAATTAGCAGTGCCTTATTCATTCTCCGAGTTTTGGCCTAGAAGAGATTTATAAAAATTTCTCCCACTATAACTGACCCTCATCCTCACCCTAACGCTCCACTGGGTAGTAGGTAATTTAAAGCTAAACAAAACTTTTATCTAGTTGAAAATGCCATATAAATAGTCATGTTATCTTATGGTGGGTGGAGCAATGTATGATAACTCATAATAACAGAGGTCACTACCCACGTGCTTGTTCATATTAGATATCAATTTGATATGACATCATATGAGCATGTATGATAACTCATAATGTTCACCATAAAATGTATTTTGTCCCATTTTTGAAACTAGTAATTGAAAATTTTCTGTACTTATTTTAAATTATAGATAAGATGGAAACCATACTCTGACAATGTTCTTCAAGCACTCCAAGCATTTTGTCTATAAGGTCATGGTATTTGGAGAGCACAAGTCCCTCTACTATGTTTTCATATTGTTGAGTGGCCTTATCCAAGTAGGGTGATGCATCAATATGAGATGCAGTAGCCAATCCCTCGGCAACCCTAACATTCTGATGACCTCACTTGATAGATCTAGCATAGTCTGAATCCAACTGGGTCGCAACCTATGAAACTTGGATTTCACTTTGTGCGATTTAAAGTAACAGAGTTGTTCTCGGCACACCCACTACACTACCGCTCCACTATCATTCTCGTTATTTGGAGCAGTATCGTTGCCTTGCCCGACATTGGATTTCTCATGCTGGAGCTACCTTGGGACAGTTATGTGTATGCAAATATATAATTTATACTGTAAAGATACTTGATGAGTAAAATATTAAGATGATAGTTGTTCGAAGTTATTTTTGCTATTATGAAGAGGATGGATTAGAGGATGCCCATTTAGACTTTATGACACAATCTTTGCAGAATATTGCTTCTGTACTACGCTCAATGAATGCTATGTTTTGTTCATTGGAGGAGGAAAGGCAAATCACCATAATGCCCTCACCATAACCAGTCCCTCTTGCCCCGATAATAGGGGATATGCATGATGATTAGGAAGTTCAGGAACCATAGCCATGACACCAATGTTCTAGGCTGCATAACAAAATGAGGTTCCGATCCCTAATGTAGTTGAATGTGATTGCATTCCCTATTCAGTTACATTTGATTCTTTTGCTAAATATGCTTATGATGCTAGTCAATCATCATTTGCTGGATAATAAGTGGATACAAACCAAAATGAAAAAAATACTTTTCTAACCTATAATTTGTTTGATATGACTGATATTTCTGTGCCCACTCCTTCAGGTTCATGGGTCCCGTGGTCGACAAATATGCCTAATATGCCACAAGGTTCACAGCCTTCCTTCGTTTTGTTTGATATGCAGCAGTGGCAAACTCTTATTAATGCTAGATTCACACCATTTTCACGTATATCATCTCAGCATCATCCAAGTACACATGAAGTTCCATTTACATCAGATTCATCCAACTTCCTTTTTGCACAACATCACTTCAATTTAATCTTATATGACCAACATAATTTTAATACTCAACCTCCATAAAATAACATAATTTTATATTTAGAATATTCTCTAACTCAGTTTATAAATAAGTTGTATAGAAAGATATGCAATAAAAGTAATAATAACTTTGGAGACATTAATTCATTTATAACTAACATTAGTAATAATAACTTTGGGGACATTAGTTCATTTAGAACTAACTTTATCTTAGTGTGAGGCCCCTCCTGAGTGCCATGAGAAAGATCCAAAGGACAAAGTTGATCCAGACGGGTCCATTAATCAATTTCTCATTGACTGGCAGAAACTCCTTACGGTTCCTTTTTATTGTTTGGCTTAGATAGTGCTTAAGTGATCAGATCGGCTCTTTGGAGTGCTTTGGAAGGTGTGTAATGTGTTTAGAGTTGTCACCTTATTTTGTTTTTGTTTTTTGCCGAAAATGTAAGGTAAAAACGCCGTGTTTGACTCCTCTAATTACCACAAGGGATAAAATGCACAAGGGATTCAGGGACTAGGTTTTCGGCTCTTTTCTTAGAATCAATAGTTTTGAATTCATCATGTAATCGATCGCTTTGCATGAATGAAAGATTATCGATGCATGAGTATACTTAGAATGTATGGCAATTATAGTGATATGGACAAATCATGGATATAAAGTGTAATTCAGAGGAGATTCTGACTCTAGCCTCATTTATCGAGGTATCTAGGTCATACGACACTTTCCCCTATTCGATTGGGGGCCTTTAGCCAGGCTGAAATCCAATATATAAAGATCAGGGCGCACAAAGTTCTACCATCGATTAGGATGGTAGGGTTTTGTTTGCCATTCTTAGAATGGCTTAAAGGGTGTTGGATGGACCGTGCTTAAAGCATTTTTAAGTGCCAGATGGACCGGGCTTGACATATAATAGGTGCCGAATGGACTGGGCTTAATTAAAAAGTTTAATTTTGAGTTTTATACCCTAGGTCGAGTTTGGAGGTTGGATGGTTCATATGTACGGTTGCAGAGCTCCATGGTGCGTATTTCTTAATCAAAGAGATCGAGTCTTCCTCCAAATAAGCAAAGTATGGGCATGAGGTCCCAAGTAGGTCTTTATATTAATTAATATTAATTAATTAGTTACTTAATTATAGCTTTGGATCAAAGAGGACCAAAGTGTAGATGAAAGTCGAAAAGATCGACTTTTGAGTACCAAGTCGGGTCTTTAGCTTGATTAAGGAAAAAGAGCGAAAATTAGATTTTGATACCCTAAAAATGTTCGTATAGTGGAGAATTAGAATCATTGATGCTTGAGAAGTGCTCGATCAAGCAATAAGAGGTACCAAAATAAGGGGGAGAGTCTAATTTTATAGGAGAAAAGTGCATGTTTTTGGTACCACATGGGCTCCACATGGTACCGTGGGGCCCCTAAATGGTACCGTGGGTCTGCCCTAATGGGCCTGCCAACAGTAGTACCATGGCTGTGTCCTATGGTACCACAAAAGGCTGCCTTTCCTGCTCCTTTTTCGCTGATTCGCATGTTGTTTCGCTTTCGAGGCCATTTTCTAGGTTCAAAAGGTGTTCAATTGAGATGATTCTTGAGTCGTTCAATCTACTACAAAATTTCTTATGACTCGATGTGGAAATTAGGGTCAAAAGCTACCCCCTCTAGAAGGTAAGAGCTGATATTAGTCTAAGCTTATAGACCCTGATTTTAAGCTATTTGCTTAGAATTTTGGTTAGAAAATTATGCCTCACGTTCTGTAGTAATGTTTGAAACAGCCTGTTGAAATCTCATTTGATTTTAAAAAAGTTAGTTCGAAGCCGGTCAGACTCGACTACTTTTCTAGCCTTTTTCGTAAAAGTTCTCACTAAGGGCGATAGAACTTTGTTTGGGAATCTATTACGGTTGATCTGATTCAGCCGGTATCGAATTTGGAATCTGGATGAGTTCAGAATGTCAGATTTTCTATGCTGAGGTACACTGACCCACCCCCTCTTTTCTATAAATAGTTGCGCCTTCTCTTACCTTCTCTCTTCTTTCTCTCTCTAAAGGCTCTCTCAACAAAACATTGTGAGGATTCCCCTTTCAGTGATTTTAGGGGAACTGGTGGAGCATCTCCCACCTTTTTGTTGCATGGGCAAAGCAGCCGCATCTTAGCAACCAACCAGAATGAGGTATTTATCCGATAAGGCTCTCAAACTTTTAAATTCTTGTTGTTATGTCCCAAATTACATATCTGATAGAATTTAGGTCTGATTTGAACACTGCTTGTTGCATATGATCCGTAGAAGCATATACTTTCAGTATGGATGCTTTAGGTAACTTGATTAGAATTTACAACTAAGTCCCTAAACTTTGGAAAATTATAATTTTACCCTTGTGGCCTGTTTTCAGCTCTAATCGGAGCTGACCTCCTCTAAACCTTGTAGACAGCCCTGATAGGAGTATGATAGTTTGAAGAATTGTTATCTGATTCACATTTGTTGGACAAATTATTGTTTTGCCTTTATGACATATCTTTTGCTGGTTTTTCTAATTTTGGCCTTCCTGACTTTCGTAATTGATTTGAACCGTGTCTTTAGTGTGAATACTTTAGTTTTGGCATGAAAACCCTGATTTGGTCTAAAAAGCCTGATTCTGGAATTTCTTGCGATTTATTGTCCCGCTTCAACTTAAGCTGTTTGCTTACTTTATTTTCTACTAAATTTGTTAGTTTTCCCTGCATGGCATACATTTGCACTAGGGTGCCTGTTAGTTTGTAAGATTTAAATAGTAATTAAATGTATCTTAATAATTTAGAAAGTTTATATTATGTATTTGTGTGCCTGTGCATGCACCTATTAGGGCATCCTTTATGCTCGGGGAGCGAGAGGTAATATGGCAATCGTCTAGTGTTGCTTCCAAGAATTCCCAACTATTCGGTATATGGTGTCCTCACCTGGACTGGATCGTTTTTCCATGTTGGGGCCATCCCATCATTATATTGATCTATGGAGAGCTCCTATGGAGAGGTGGTCAGACACGGCTGATACATTGCACACGCCGATCGGGGAGTGGACCATGACTCTGTCCAAGTTAATTATCCTTATAGGGATTTGCTTTGGCTAGCGTGTCATTATTTGGTACAGGGGTTACTGGCGTTCAACTCTACTCCATCATCTGGTGGCTGCTATGGTTGGAGCTACAGCTAGGATTTTGACTTTTGCCCAGCTTGCCCGACCTCATGTTCTGTAGATTCTAGCCTACATGATTGCATAGGACTAGAGTGACCATATAGACCTCAACTTTGTGTTGTCCTCGGAGGACATTAACCGCATTTGAGATTTTAACTGGGGCGGGGCCTTTATGGCCACGATGTATGGTGAGATGAGTCAATTCTGTCTGGGCAAGGATTGTGGTGTGGGAGGCATAGCCGTTGTCTAGGAGGTAGGTTTGTTGACTTACTATTCTTTTCTAGTTTTGTTTGTGGTTGTTGGCCTAAATGATACGGATTCGATACCACTCAACCATAGAGCTCAAGGAAGCATGGAGAACAACAAAGGAGATTCGTTGGTGCTTCCTAGTGGACCAATTACAAGAAGTCATACAAAGAGATATGGGGCAGTCATGTTCTTATATGTTCAAGACCGAGTTACACAAGAGCTTCATGATCTTGCTTTCAACAAGTGTTGTTTGGAACTTGAAGGCACACCTAGGCTTCTTACATTGTTGGAGGCATATGTTGATGGTGTAGTACGCCCTGGCCATACTAGAGCCTAACTTTGGCGTAATAAGTTAGCCCGTTTGTGTTAGTTTTGAGTTGTAATGTTGTTAATGGGTTGGGCCACCAATAAATTGGGCCACCCTTTTATTTTTATCCTTAGTTGGTTTGAATTAATTATTCCTTATCCTTAATTAGTTTGGATTAATTATTCCTTATCCTTAGTTGGTTTGGATTAATTATTCCTTATCCTTAGTTCGTTTGGATTAGTTATTCCTTATCCTTAGTTGGATTGGATTAATTAGTCCTTATTCTTAGCTGGTTTAGATTAGTTAAATCCTTATCCTTAGCTGATTTAGATTAATTATTCTAAATCTTTTAAGGATCAAGACCTCTTAGATTTAGTATAAATAGCTTGTTATGTTGTTAAACAAAAGACAATTCAACGAAATATTAAAGCTACAGATTTTGTTCATGCTTAGGCATGTTCCATTGATTAGAGAGATTGTGAGAGTGCATTCCTCTAATTGCATCAAGAATCAAGGTAAACTTATCAATTTACTTGTGGCGTTTATCTTATTCTTTACTCTATTATTGGTGTTCTTGTTTCTTTAAGCTTTGGGTGCCATAAAGGGGAGTTTAGTTTGATATTTGATCTCTTCCAAATCTTGTCATAGAGTTCTTGGAATTAATTTCCATAGGGTTCTGCGTCAGTTTAGTTGTAATGTTGTTAATGGGTTGGGCCACCAATAAATTGGGTCACCCTTTCATTTTTATCCTTAGTTGGTTTGGATTAATTATTCCTTATCCTTAGTTGGTTTAGATTAATTATTCCTTATCCTTAGTTGGTTTGGATTAATTATTCCTTATCCTTAGTTTGTTTGGATTAGTTATTCCTTATCCTTAGTTGGATTGGATTAATTAGTCCTTATTCTTAGCTGGTTTAGATTAGTTAAATCCTTATCCTTAGCTAATTTAGATTAATTATTCTAAATCCTTTAAGGATCAAGGCCTCTTAGATTTAGTATAAATAGCTTGTTATGTTGTTAAACCAAAGACAATTCAACGAAATATTAAAGCTACAGATTTTGTTCATGCTTAGGCATGTTCCATTGATTAGAGAGATTGTGAGAGTGCATTCCTCTAATTGCATCAAGAATCCAGGTAAATTTATCAATTTACTTGTGGCATTTATCTTATTCTTTACTCTATTATTGGTGTTCTTGCTTCTTTAAGCTTTGGGTGCCATAGAGAGAAGTTTAGTTTGATCTTTGATCTCTTCCAAATCTTGTCATAGAGTTCTTGGAATTAATTTTCATAGGGTTCCGCGTCACTAAATATCTGTTCTGCAGGTGTGGGTGTACATGTGGTTTCCGTTTAACACACCTGTTATAATAAATAGTAATAACTAGAATTAATAAATGCGATTTCTAATTAGAAAAAAAATTTCGAATTAGAAAATAGAAAATTGTAATTAGAATTCATTTATAATAATTCATTTATAATATATTTTTTTATTACATTAGACTTAATTTTCCATTTAATTATTCGACCCCTCCCTCTAATTCTAATTTTTTGTTTTCTTTATCTGTATTTTGCATTTTTAGAACTTAAACTTATATCGATATATATATTCATTTAATTTGATGATTATTATGGTGTTAATGAGAAGATGAATGGTTATGAAATTATAGAAGTTGATCATTGTGAGTGTTGATATTAGAGTTTGGCGGTGGATTGGAGTTTTGAATTGAAAGTGTTTTGTATTCACATGTTTTAGCAAACTTAGTTTTTAGGAGAAACTCTTACAGTTTTTCTATAGGATTTCCCAAATCATTTACAATAAATATAATACTTGCTAGACCTTTGAAAATTAAATCACTCCTAATTCATATGATAATTTTATAAGAGTTATGTGTTAGTTAAAATGGTGCCTCCGGCAAGGAATGTGGCGTCCGCCGTCTAATCTTTCAGGAGTGGGCGGTGGGTGTTACAATTAGGGAGTGTGTAAAGAGGAGGATTTCTTGGATACTTGGGGAAACTCTTGCCATTGAAAACTCCACTTAGAAACCAAAGAAAACTAGTGTTTCTCTTTGTTCTAAGTTGTGATCCATTGATTATCAATCATAAAAACCCTAAAGGATCCATTAGAAATCCTAGAAACACATCTATTAAACCTTAATCTCAGATTGTTGGATCTAGAATTCAACCTTTGGGTTTCTTTATCCATTCTTGCATAAAACTTTGAGGAAATCTCCAAAAGGTAATACCTGAGAGCCTTTACTTTGTTTCTTTATCTTTTTCCTTTTTTTTTCGGGTGTTTGCACACCATTTTTAGGCCTAGTTGTGAGGGAAACCCTGAATCAATCAAAGGAAGCTCTCTATTCCTCTGTGGTGCACGGCCAGTTGTAGTGGCAAAAGCCACTACGTGTGGCGTGTGCCACTTCATTCAAAAACACCCTTGTTTGCCCTGTTCAAGCTCTGTGACCTTCCTGATTAGGGAAGGGCCTGGCACCACTCTGTATGGCCCACACCACTTCCCTTATGATACTAGGCCCTTCAATTCAGAGGTGCAAAACATCAATAATCAATAAAATAGTCCCAATTTGGATACCCAGTGGCAAAGCTACAAACTTAACTTGTCTAGGATGGTTTTTGTACATAAATGGATCAAATAAACATCAATAAAAAAGGTTGAGATTGTGATTGGTGCATTTGTGCACCATTCAAGATGAACATCAAGGCTATGAACTCTAATCTTGTTCAAAGCTTTAAATTATTGTCTTTTAATTCATGTTCTTTACTTTTAATAAGCAATTTAATTATTCTGCCCTTTAAATTCATGCTTCTTTATTCATTGTTTTGTAATTTCTGTTGCACTAACCCTTTATTCATTAGCTTTGTAATATAAACATGCATCATTTAATCATTATTTGAATGAATGAATGTTTTATGGTGTTTGCTGTATGATTTTGATTCTATGAATGATGTTTATGTTATGTTTATATTGTATGGATGTTGTTATTTTTCTTTGCTTTAATGTTGTATATTGGCCAAATGTAAGAGACCTTAGTAGGTCTCAATTATTGCTTGTTTGTAATTAATAAATGGAATTTTGAAAATTTGGAGGGATTAATGGGTAGAACGTATTTTAGGTTTGGTTTGCATTCTTTGGATGTTTAAATTTTATGCTATATGTGTTGTTAATTTGCATGATTGACATGATTTCCTAAATTGCATAAAAAGTATTTACACTTCAAATTTTAGTTAATGGTATTATTGAGTAATTGTGAATTAATGGACAACGAGAAGGTCGGCTTAACTAGGCGATATGGGTGCTTAACACCTTTCCATATCGTACCTAACTCTTGGACTCCATCTCTATTTTAAAACCGAGTTAGCCGATTCAAAAGAATCGACTAAGTCGAGTATTTTTCCAAATAAGGGTGGCGACTCCTAAAATAAAACTCTTACCAAAGTAAAAGGACCTTTTTTCGAGGATCAATGAATGGGCTAAATAAAGAAAACTCGATTTATTAAATACAATCAATCAAGCCCGTTCGATATAATTCTTTCCTTAATTTTTAGAAAAATCAAGCATCCTCAAAAGTGTGTCATCATCTTCTTCATCTAACCTTGCCACCAACTTTCATCCATCGACAGCGTCACGAATAGTAACGGATCAAATTGAGAGAAAGGATGGTCTCTCTCTTAACCACCGTCTCCACTCGCTCTTCTCCTAACCTAATTTCATTGATTTTAACCTTAAGATCTTCTCTATTCTTCTGTCTCTTCACCGTTCTAATCGCTTACCCAATGCTTTTCCAAGCTTATCGCCGATGAGGTTATTTACTATAGAATCAAGTCTCAATTTCGATGGACTATTCGGTTGCCTCTATATATTTGTTATCAATGCTTCTCTAATCGCCACCATCCACCCTGTATCCGATGGCCTCCCTTCTACTTTCACTGCCACAACTGGCTACGGCTCTATCTAGGTTGCACATAATGGCTAAATTTCATCTTATGATTGGAATCTCATTCATGCTGGCAGTATTTGTACAAGGTTAAGTTTGAGATTTGGATGATTTTTAGATCGAGTATTTATTTTCATCATTTTTTTTTTCTATTTTTTTCTCACAAGCTCTATTGCTTATTATTAGTAGATTATCATATAAAGATTCATTTTGATAGTGGTGGTCTTCTTTGTTGTTTTCATGGCAGCAACATTCTGGAAGTTTGATGTAATGGTGGTGCTAGAGCTCAAGAAATGATTGGTGATGGGGATGAGGAGGAGGAGGAGGAGGAGAGTCGTAGATTCCAAAGGTGAAGGAGACAGAGAAAATGCATTATTGGTAGATATTTGTTTGATTCAAGGGTACTTTAGTTTTTTCCATTAGCATTTAACGAAAAACACCTCTGATTTTAGACAGAAGGACTATGTAGTGAGACAGAATAAAACCTTGGGGATGTAATATCTAATAGTCAAAAATACGAGGATGAGTTGAATGATTTTCTAAAACCTTAGGGACAAAAGAAATATTTTCCCTGTGTACAAATACTTCCAAAAAGGAAGGGAAAACATAATTTAATTTTTCAATTATCTTTTTTATTTTATTGCATAAACTCTCAAAAGATTCTAAACCTCCCTAGAAAATGGTTTTTCTATGTTCTTTCCAATCATTTTCCATGTTTGTCAACATTCTTAAACCCAACGTGATGTCGTAATTCCAACTACTACTCCATAAGTATCAGAATAAGCCTTGTCCTATGGCTAGGGGACAAACTTCTGCGAGGAAGTTGAGTTCAAGGGGGTGTATGTGACACTTTAAGCGAGTCCTACATAAGCTAAGAACAAGGTGAAAGTCATTTATCACTATAAAAAAAATGCGCTTTTGTGACCAATTTTTGCGACCGACGTAGATCGATCGCAATATTGCGACTAATTGCGATGATTGGATGATTGAATATCCACCGATGGATTTTCGACCAAACTATGACAGAATTTGTGATAGATTTGCAACCGCGAATAGATCCGTCACTAATTCTAGTATAATAACTCCCGCCAGTTTGGTTTATACTTTGCAACTTCATTGTGACGCATTTGCAATAGAATATGCGATGGATTTGTGACCGTTTCACAGTCCGTCGCAAAATTGTGCGCTGCAGTTTCGCTAGTTTGCAAGGGATTAGTGACAGATTTGTGACCAATACTTTTGCGAACCATTATTTTGGTCGCAAATTGGTCACAATTATCTAACAGCAAAACGACATAACAGGATTAAAGATTGCGATCGAATTTTTAATGAATTATCGGTCGCAAAAAAATAGGACTTTATAACCCCTTGGGCGCCTTAGGCGTGAGCGCAGCAGCCTCTCTTCTCTAGATTTCTCTATTGCAACGCCGTTTCCAGCCGCCTCTGTCTCTTTGTTGCAGCGCCGGTCGCTGGAGAAGCCCCTCTCGCTAGAGATTACACCTTTGTTTGCGTTCGCCTGGTCAGGTAGGTCTCCTTTTTTTTTTTTTTTTTTTGTGGATTTCATTTTCATTCTAACTATAATTTAAACCTTCTTGAAAGCATATCTATAATAAGTGAACAATCTTTTTTTTTTTCTTTGTTTTTTTAAAAGGGAAGTTAATCAATTAACAAAATGTAGTTACTGGCTTTGAGGAGAACAAGAACAAAAAAAAGTGTTATTTCAAATGGAAGTTTATATATCTGAAGTTGCATGAAAATAAATGGAAAAAGTTAGGTAAATAAACTGATAATATTAAACACATTTACGAAAATATTAATGAAAGATAGGTAAAAAGATAAATGTTGGGCCATCTCATGCCTAACTATTAATTTGATTTAAATTGAAATTTAGACTGGAATAGAATTATAAAAAATTTAGATCAAAATTAATTCGAGAATTTTGATTGTTAAGTAAATTGAAATCATAAAAAAATGATTATAATTTTAATCCAATCTAAAAGAAGAAGAGAATGTATTAATATATGAAATAATAACCTTAGTCAGTTTACATATATATAGTTACTCTTATTATAGAAATAACATTAGTAAGTTCAAAATGTAAATGGAACATTGCTTTTAGTCTGTTTTAAGGATCATTTAGGACTAATGCACTTACACATAATTTGCCCTTTATAAACAGAGTGTTAATTACGTAAAAAAATGCGGACCAATTGAGATTGGATGTACTAGAGGTACAAGGTCAATGAGATATTAAGAAAAGAATTCTTGCAAGGATTGGAATCATTTATAGATTTTGCATTCGGTAATCCCAGTTGTATGGATGATACTAAGTTGAGGTGTCCAAGTAATCACAAGGAGTGTCAAAATAGAGCATTCTTAGATATCGATACAATTAAACTTCATTTATGCAAAAATGGGTTCATGGAAAATTATTACGAATGGATACATCATGGTGAACCTCGAGTTTCTAGTGGGTCAGGCCACTCTATTTCTGTAAGTTCAGAAGGTTAGCTTTTGCAATTTGAGTATGGTAATCGATGCAATGATATGGTAGTTGATGCGGGTAGAGCAGAACTCAATTGGGACAATATGGAGGAATCGTCAAACTATGCAGCACAACAATTGTTTGACATGCTAAGTGCAGCTAACAGTGAATTGTGACCTGGATGCAAGAATCATTTAGTTCTATCTGTACTGGCACGATTACTGCATATGAAAGCGGAGCACCAATTTTCAAAAAGGTGTTACGATGATTTTGTGTAGTTATCAAAAGAAATTTTGCCTGAAGGTCATTCGATGGTGGATAATTTTTACCGAACAAAAAAATTAGTTCGGGGATTAGGACTACTCATGGAAAAGATTGATTGTTGTCGAAATAATTGTATGATATACTGGAGTGTTGACTTTGAATTAAGAGAATGCAAGTTTTGTAATCTTCCAAGATATCAACGGCGACGTTAAAGGACTGGTAGAGTACAAAGAGAGAAGGCTTTCAATAAGATGTATTATTTCCCTCTTGTTCCTCGCCTTCAAAGGTTATATGCATCTAAGGCGACAGCTGAACACATGAGATGGCATGCTTTGCATGAATATGAAGATGGTATAATGACTCATCCGTCAGACTCTAAAGGCTGGAAACACTTTGATAACAATCATCATATGTTTGCTGCTGATATGAAAAATGTGAGATTGGGGCTTTGTACTGATGGGTTTCAGCCTTTTAGCCAATCAAGACAACAATATTCATCATGGCCTGTCATTATCTCACCATATAATCTACCACCCTCAATGTGTATGAAAGATGGATACATGTTTTTGTGTGTTATTGTACCTGGCCCTAATAATCTGAAATACAAAATTGATGTGTTTCTGTAACCTTTGATTGTCGAACTTAATTATTTATGGGAGTATGGGGTTGAAACATTTGATATTTCGGCCAATCAGAATTTCATAATGCTAGCTGCTTTGCTTTGGACCATCAGTGATTTTTCAGCATTTGAAATGTTATCTGAGTGGAGTACGGTAGGTAAATTGGCTTGTCCCCATTGCATGAAAAACACTAATGCATTTACACTAAAAAATGGAGGTAAACAATGTTGGTTTGATTGTCATCGCAAATTCTTACCAGAATCTCACCCTTGGAGACGAAATCGACAATGCTTTAAAAAGAACACGACTATTTCTAATCCCCCCCCCCCCACCTGTGAAGTCTGGAGCTGAAATATTACAAGAAATTGAAGATCTGGGCCTTATGAAAGTTACAAAGTTAGGTGCAGAAGAGGTAAATGGTAGAATTGGCAGGAATAGCGGATGGAAAAAACGAAGCATCTTCTGGGATTTGTCATACTGGAGTTCACTTCTTATCCGTCATAACCTTGATGTGATCCACATAGAAAAAAATGTGTTTGAAAATCTATTCAACACTGTCATGAGCATTAAGGGAAAATCCAAGGATAATGCAAAAGCAAGAGCAGACATGAAGGAAATTTATTGTCGACCAGAACTCGAGCAATCTGTACTTATTAGAAAGTTTCCAAAAGCATGTTATTAATTTAGATAAACCCAGAAGGCAAGTATTATGTGAATGGGTCTGATCATTGAGGTTTCCAGATGGACATTGTTCAAATATGGGTAGATGTGTCGACATGAGGAAAAACAAATTGTTTGGCATGAAAAGCCATGACTGTCATGTTTTCATGCGAAGATTGATTCCTGTGGCATTCCGAGAATTTTTCCCAGGGAAAATTTGGGAACCAATGACAGAATTGAGTCTCTTTTTCAAGGAATTGACGATGACTGTTATCCGATGCAATGATATAGACCAATTAGTGCGAGAAATCCCAGTAGTGATATGCAAATTTTTTCGCCCAGCTTCTTTGATTCTATGGAGCACTGCCGGTTCATTTGCCCTATGAATGTCGTATAACAGGACCGGTACAATACAGATGGATGCATCCATTTGAGAGGTGATGTGGGTCCCGAATATGTATGGCACAACCCAAGAGGGGGGGTGAATTGGGTTTTCTAAAAACTGAAATAAATTTTAGAAATTCCAAACAAAATATAGAATTCTAAGTGCAGCGGAAAACACACAGAACTTTGTGAGAATAGAATATGAATTAGAATCACCTCACAATGTTCTAATTACAAAAGATAGAAAGTCTGTGCAAAGTGCAGCTATTGATTAGAACGGCTTTACACTGACTTATACACTATCAGAGCTTCTTTATGAAGGAAAGCTATTGAAATTAGAACTTCCTCATAAATTTTGAGAAATCATATAAAGCTATGTGAAAGACAGTTATTAAATTCAGAACTTCTTCACAGAGCCTTAATCAAATATCAGAATGACTTTATGATGGAAAGCTATCAGGATTAGAACATCCTCATAAAGTTTAGAACATTAATTAGAAACCCAATCAGTGAAATATACTGTGAATAAAACAACAGTTAGAACATGGTATATTCACTTTATTAGAATACCAGAGTTCTAATATTCAGAATAGATAAGACTTATTACCGTTTTAGAACATCTGAATCAATAACAATTTTAGGATTTCTAAAAATTAAACAGAGGTGTAATAAAAGTAATATCAAGCAAACTTCAGAAATTAAAAGATTAACACAGAGATTTATAGTGGTTCGGCACTAACTCGCCTACATCCACTCCCCAAGACGCATCTTAAGATCCTCAACTATGTTATCTCTTTTAAAGGGTAAGAGACAAACCAATAGTACAAGGCAATAGATCAACACCTAGATCTACCCTTTTGTCCCACTAGATTTTCCAAAGGTTCTAGTTAACCTCAACCCTTTCTGTTTTTGGCAGAGTACAGAAAACTCGATTCAAGACATTAATATCCCACACATGGAGAAGGTCGCTTGATAACCTCTAACACAATAGCTTCTAACCTAAGCTATTACACCCAAAAGTTTAACAAATAAAGAGCTTGTCTACTATAGATTACAAAATCTAAATAGACAGAAAGAAACGCCCATATAAGCATAGGAAAAACAGTTTTATCAGATTAGAAGATTGATTAGAACACAGAACTGTTTTTCAAAAGTACTTGTAAAAATTCTTTTCACTTTAAATATTGAAAACGTTAAGTGTAGAGATGAAAAAAAAATGGGGGTAGAGAGTAAGTTTTGAGAGATAAAGATTTGTTCAATGAGAGAATGCTCTTAAAACAAAAACTCTTACTTCACCAATGTTTACGACATGAAAGCTCCTTTATATAGCGAGTTAAGAAGCTGTCGCCTTCGCAAAGAGATTTTATTTTGAAATCAGAATATTTTCTTTCCTTATTTAGAATATATGAAAATCTTTGTTACCAAAAGTTTTATATTATCCTTTTTGGTAAGAGAATAAAACACGATTTTTTACTTTCCTTTAACCAAAAGATTTTCGGCAACATTATTTTGAAAAATATTTTTGTGGAAGGATGCTCTTACTAAAAACGAAAAAGATTCCCCTTCGTTTTTAAGGTAAGAAAAAAAGATTTAAATACTTTAGATCTTTCAAAATACATTTCCGAAAAGTGTATGATTTTATTACCAAAAACATTAGAGAAGATATCTCTTTAATTTTAGGAAAATAAATCATTTTGATTTAAAGAATATTTTCGAAAAATAAAATATTTTTACGATGGAAATTATTTTGAAGAAATCTAATTTTCAGAAAAAATATTTTTGAGAGAGAAAAATAATTTTTGTGCTTATATATGGATTTTCTCTCTATCCTACAAAGTATCCTAAATACCTAGTTACTAGATTCTTCGAATATCTTCACACTCAATGTAGGACTTGCCTTGTACGATTTCTTTCCATACACATTCTGCATAAAATAAAATTAGCACAAATAACAGAATTTAAATTTATTTGTTTTGTATTAATCATCAAAATCCGAGTTTAGAAATTGATCCTTGAGCCAACTGGTGAATCACTAACATCCCACTCTAAGCATTACAATGTTATTTCAACTCATATTTACATATTAGCTTTGTACAATTACAGACACCTGCAGAAAATTAAAAAGAACATGCGCGATAAGGCAAAGGTCGAGGGATCAATTTGCAATGCCTATTTGGTGCAAGAAGCTTCCACCTTCTTTCACACTACTTTGAACCACATGTTTACAGAAAGCATCAGAGAGTGCCACGTAACGATGACGGAGGAGATCGAATAGAATCTAAGTTAGAAGGGAATGTAACAATTTTCACCTATCCTGAGCGTATGATTGGTAAAAAAAAAAAGACGATTGACTGATGCAGAGATACGAGCGGCTCAAGACAATGAACAGTGGTGTTTGTATCAAGGGATCAAACTACAGTGATGAGTCAAATGATTTTTATGGCAAATTGGCTGAGGTTTTGGATTTAGAATATCCATCCCTACCAATCAAGTGCACAACCTTATTCAAAAGTGAATGGTTTGATCCTAGGCCAAACATTAACATGAAGGTTCATCCTAAGTATAATCTTGTAGATATTAATCATAGAAGAAGATATACAAAGTACAAACCTTTTGTGTTGGCAATGCAAGCTGCACGGGTGTACTATATTCCATATCCATCATTGAAATGAGATAGTTGCAATTGGATGGCAGTATGTAAAATCAAGCCCAGAGTAGTTGTTCATGTAGTTGAAACCAAACAATCTACTTTACTTGCAATATCTGAGTCATTTTAAGAAATTGCGGTTGATACGCAACCGATGCAAGTTGTTGAAGATTTAACGGATAGACTGGATGATGAAAGGAACTTATGTTGAAATAGGAGCATCAGATGATGAAGAGGAAGAAGATCAAATCATCACGGGTACCTCAGAAGACGAAGATCAAGAAGAGGAAGAAGAAGAAAAAGAAGAAGAAGAAGAAGAAGAAGAAGCATATGGTGATGAAGACAGAAATACATAATGCATTCGTATTATGGATAATAAATTAATAGATGTATATATAATATTATTAATGAAGAATTCTAACGCTATTCACTTTCTTCATACATATTTACCACATGTTCTACAATTCATATAATTGTATACATACATATGTAGGTTCTGTTATCTATAGTAAAGATGGCTAGAAGCAGAGCGGTTGATTTAGATGCGTCCGGCAGTGGTCCACATGGAGGTTGTGGCCGAGGACACAGTACATGTGGACGAGGAGGGACTATCCCTCCTCCTTCTTCTTCAGATAAGTCCGGGGCTTCATCCTCTGCTCAACCTCTCGTGCCGCAATCACTTCCTTCTACTCCTTCCTCTTCTGCCCCACTTTCTAGACCAGTAAAGTCTTCACCAACTTCACAGTCACCTACTGCACTAGGTAATCATAAATGTCATTTACTGTCATTTCAGTTATATATTAATCATCTATCTGTATTGATAGCAGTTGTCACTTCTTTTGCAGCTTCATCAGAGCCACGTAACAAGCTCAGTTTGGTAGCGAGACAGTGAGTACGTATTTACTTTTTCCCTTGAACTTGGTTTTGTTTAGATTTTGATGCTTTCGTCTAGATAAAGATGGATACACATGGGATGTCGTACCACAAGAGGCGAGAGACTTTTATTAAGAAGAGTTTCAGGTACAATTTGGTTCAAGTTTTATCCTCATTTAATGTAATTAATAATCTGAATCTATGGCCTTCACTTAATCTTTATTGAAATTTTAATTTTCATTTTTGCAGACGCATTTCGTATGGGAAGAGGCTATGATGGCTATGCTAATAATGCCTTGGAGAAATTGTGCGCTCTACGGTATGCTGACTTCACCTATAGGATGCGAAAAAGTGGTAAGAAGTAGTAGTGCATGTCTCAAGAGATATGGGAGAGCTGGCAAAATGCTTGAGAGGATCCTGCATTCAAGAGAAAGTGTGAGATATTTGCATTAAACAGGCATAGTGAGACTAGCAGTGATGGAGCAGGACCTTCTCGATACACAGGCGGATCAATATCTTGTATAGAGATATCTCGATTATTAGTGAGTCAACTAGTTACAGTTACAAAACTGATGTTTAATGAAATGACACCATCTTAATATATCATGCATAAAAATTCATTACAGGCTGAAAAATATGGTCGTGAGCCCACACCAATGGAGGTGTTCACTTACACTCACACAAAGGACCACGATGGAAATATATTTTTCGACAGACGTGCGTTGGGTGTCAATATAAGTAACAATGAAGAATATTTACATTTACTTTCTAGTCTTCTCTTACGTGTACGAGTTCAATATAATAAAGCTTGCAACTACATTGATTAATTAATTTGTTGTTTTCAGGAGAACTACTGTACAACTTATGAGCTTGTTGTTTCTTCTCAGGCTAGATCTGAAGCTGAGTCGAGAATTGGTGAGCTAGCACTTTATCTGGAGGCCATAAGGGGCGAAAAGAAGAGGAGAGTATATGGCATCGGGTCTTAGGCATCATAGTTTTACTGCGGCTCAGCATCTGACGCTTCTGCAACCTCCTCACGACCACAGCCCAACCACAGTGCTGAGGAGATTTGTGCATTACGCGCTCGTGTTGATGAGCAAGAGAGACAGCTTGCAGAGCTTAGAGAGCATGTCATGCGGATATCCGGTCATCATGGTGCTGGTACTTCTTCTTCTGATCCTCCATCGGCTATAGATCCACATGTTTCTACAGCTCTGCATTAGCCATTATCGTCTCCTCTAGATCCCGATACTGCAGACAATACCTTGGTCACTCCTACAAACACAACGATACATCCAACAGATACTCCTGCGACGCTACGACACTGGATCGTGTAGAGGACCAACCTCGTAATTTGATTTCGGACCCTTTTAGCTTTCTGTGATTTTTTCATATTTTGCATAGTACATTACATTTACAATTTCATTTTTACATTGTTATCGTGTTGTGATCCTGATGATGATGCTTGTGATTGTGATGTCTATATATGTCAACTTTTGACAGGGGAAAAAATTATGGCTTTTAATATTATTAAATTATTTTTTTAGCCTGTAATTACATTATGCGACCAACTGGCGACCGAACTGCAATCAAATTATAACCGTTAAATTTAAATTTGCGACCGATTTTCGACCACGTTTCATAATTACGACTAACAATTTTTGTGACCAATTTGGGATAAGCTTTCAGAAGGAAAATACGACGAAAATTAGCGACCGATATTTATAATTTTGTGACCAACTAATCGGTCACTAATTTGTGACCGCTTAGTCATTCGGTCGCAAAATTATTTGTGACGAACACTTTTACGACCAATTCATGTCTATCGCAAATCGTTCGCTAAATTGCGATCGACAAATCGGTCACAAAGAAATCGGTGGCTGAGTCCATTTAGCGATCGATTTCTTATATTTTGCAACCGATTTGTCGATCGCAATTTAGCGATTTTTTGTAGTGTATATAAGGATGACCAAGCCTTAGACTAGCAAGATGCGTTTAAAGGTAAGGCTCTAGCTTATAAACAAAATGAGTTTAGGTCAAATTGGATTAGGCCTAGGATGTGACACCCAATGCTTGGAATTTCTCGCCATTAGCATAATTTAGCATAGGAATATTGTAATAAATGTCATACTTTGAAACCTTATTTTAAAAAATATTGGTTTGACCTTAAATATTAAAATAATGTCATTTTCATTATTCATTTACTCTTTTAACCATTTATTGTCGCCTTTATTACCATCATCGTTGCTATCGTCATCGGTTCTATCATTATCGTTGTTGTCATCGCTAGTTATATCGTCGCTATTGCTCCCGTCGCCTTTGTTGCCATCATGTTGCTGCCGTCGTCATTGCTCTCATCACTGGAAATCAGTCATCGGAAATCGGTTGTTGGAAGCCAGTCACTGATCGCTATCGCCAATCATCATGATTGAATCTTAGAAGCCTTTCTTTTTTAAGGTTACTTTTGGTATTACTTCATTTTTTTTTTTTTACCAAAATTGATACTATGCTAAATTCTAAACTTTTCTAACATTTTCTTTAATTTCAAACATTATTTCTAACATTTGTTAAGTTGCGCCTTTAACATATTCTAAATACTAAAGTTCCTATTCTCAATTAATTGAATAATAATATTAACAATAAATTCCCGATGGTTTCTCTTCCTATTCTCAAGTCTTTGGACTGATTAATTATAGTTCAACAGTGGAATCCTTCTCAATTTTTCTAGTCCAATACATATATGATAATGCTAATGATAGAAAAGAGTTGCGCAACATAATCTCTGCCAATAAAATTATAGTTATTCAATATAAGTAAATATCAAGTCAATAATTAATAAGAATTACATTGACCCTTAATGTTCATTTCATGAATAAGCAGTGTTGCAATATGCTTATATGCTTCTTCTGTGAAATGTACTCCATCCCAATTGACATATTTTTGCGGTTCAGCACACACTGTCACATCACTAGCACCACACATCCTCTGCAGATCAAAATTATAATCACCTCCAACTCCGCAACATGCTTTTTGTAAAGATTTTACATCAAACCCTGCATATAAATTAATTATTTATGTTTAGAAATCCTAACAATATTCGTTAAACTTTACAAATACGATTCAAATATGGGAATAGAATTCTCACCAAGAGATGAAGCATGGCGCAAAATCCATTGATATGCACTATAGTAATCGCCATATTCTATAGATACATTAGAGTATTCTTTCTTCAAGCCTTCAATGGTTTGCTGGAGTAGCTGATTGTGATAAATTGAAAGGTTGTTTAGTTCTTTAAGACATTGAAATTCATCATAAGCAGTAGTATCATTGGTTTTGAATCTGGTAAGATAGATTGGTAAACAGCCATTTGGAAAATGTCCAGGAACAACCACTCGTCTACCACCATAATCAATTATTTTCTGCAGGGAAGAAAAAATTATTTTAATATTTTTAAGATTGTATAAATATATAAATTATTGTTTTTATTAAGTAAGAACACACCTTAAGTACATCATTTATTGCTTGGACAACCTCAGGCACCATTGCCTTGACCTCCTCAATGGTTTTATCTTGAAGTAATGCATAGGTATAGTCATTACTTCCAATTTCTCCAACAATGAAGAGAGAGGATTTAAGTTTATGAGCACAGTCTGTGAACAAATTACAAATTAATTATTTTGAAATATTTTTGGTGATATATATATATATATATATATATATATATATATATGTGTGTGTGTGTGTGTGTGTGTGTGTGTGTGTGTGTTGAAAAAATATAATCGTACCCCTATGTTTTAATGAAATTAACTACTCTACCCATGGTTTGGTTTCGTTACACTAACATGTGTTTCCACCAATTTTTTGCATTTTCAAAGAGCAAGTCAATACAATATTTGACAGTCTAATGAGAGAGAATGAAATATATGTCAAGAATACCCCTTTCACTATCAACTGCATCCTGTAATCCATGGAAATTTCTTGCGTTTTATATGGATTTTCTTTCTTCTTTCAAAAATGGTCGACAACGGTCAGAAGTAATTCGTGTTGTCATTGCCCTCCTAACTGAGGTGTTTTTTTTATTTTGTTTTTTACTTTGGGTTAACATTGTCATTTCATAGGGTTTTAATGTCTGAAAATGTAAAAATTAAATGGAAATATATACCAATGTAAGAGACTTAAACCATTGGTATATAGTAGTGCATTTTCTAAATTATAAGGGTAGAGTAGTTGATTTGGTTAAAACATAGAGATATAATTTTATATATATATATATAT
Source organism: Jatropha curcas (assembly GCF_041381405.1). Classification (NCBI taxonomy): domain Eukaryota; kingdom Viridiplantae; phylum Streptophyta; class Magnoliopsida; order Malpighiales; family Euphorbiaceae; genus Jatropha; species Jatropha curcas. The sequence continues at coordinate 19,071,267 of NC_143156.1, read as the reverse complement.
ATATATATATATATATATTATCACTGACCTTCACCATTGCGACATCTTCCTTTAAAGTATGAGAACATCCAATCTAGCTGTACACTTAGAGAACTATTTGTGATTGGAGCTATAATTTTCTTTTCGGCTAGAACAGATACAGGTAAAGCAGTTGAACCAGAAACAGCAAAATTCGCTCCATGACTGAAGGTAACATTTGGAGTTAAATACGCATCAAGAAAAGGAACACCAGCTGAACGTGCTGTAAGAATTTGTAATTAAATGAAAATCAAATAAGAAAGGTCAAATATATCATCAAATAAAAAAAAATAAAAAATAATTATAATTTGATTTAAAACTCATTAAATAAAAAAATCAGTTTACAACTTCTTTTATCCATTGGGGTTCTCTAATGATGTTTTTTTTTTTTTAATTAATTCAATTTAGTCGGAAGATCTTAATCAAAGGAATTTTTCTTCCGCTTAACTTTGGGATTTAGTTTTGGTTTTGTTATAATTTTAATGAGTTGAAGATTTTGTTGAATCTCTGTTATTGTTGAACTTCAGCCATTGTTGAATTTCTATTTATTTTATTGTAAATTTTGTGCTCTATAATTTATCAATAATCTCACTCTCTTTTGGCTGAGTTTGAAGGACACGCTCGTTGACGAAGATAAAATACAGGTGTTTTCTAGTTTTGTGCCCAAGTTCATGATGAATTTCTCAAGAAAGGTGAAATATGTGCTTCTTGTATATTCAAGGTGAAATTTGAGCCTTCTTCCTAAATAAAATTATAGAATTAGAAAAAGATTTGATTATTTTTTATTTGATTATTCTTTAATTATATTTGATTTAGATTAAATACTTAATTATTTTTTAATTATATTTGATTTATATTAAATAATTTATTTTTTGAAATAAAATAAAATAGGAAGATTACTAAATAGAAAGACAAATAAATATACATCTCGTACCAAAAATAAAAGAGGAAACTACTAAATTAGAGGACTACTAAATAGAAAGACTATTAAATGGCAGATCTCCTACCAAAAATAAATAGGAAATTACCAAATAAAAATTCTAAATAATAGAACTTTTTAATTTAAAAAAGTATAAATATCATAATTTCATCTCTAACAGAATCACAATGAATGTTGAGAAGATCACAAATTATGTTTTTCCAGGTATATTAAAAAATAAATTGATTTTGCTGACTAAAAAAAAAAAAGATAGCACCATGTACCATGATAATCATCATTATTTGAAACAAATTAAAAATGGGGAAAAAATGATTATCTATAAAGCCTGAAAAGATTATCTTTCTAAACAAACAAGTTATAAAGGAAACTATAGAAAACAATTTAAACTTGTTTTCTAAATTTTACAGACATAAAATTAAAACTCTATTTTCCAAATTTCATGAAAAAATTTTCTCAAAAGATACTCCAATTTTCTTTAGGGTTTTTGTTGTTTTTCTCCTCTCAAAAATATTATGGTTCAACTATCAAGAAACCTTGAGTTTCTTTATTCTCATTTATCAATATTTTGTTTCAGAAAAATAGAACATGTAAAGAAAAAAGTGAGATATTAGCTAACTTACCAATATAATCAATGATCAACAATCCATCTGAGCATCGCCCTGTTGGTTTCTTGAAAAATGTTTCGCCATAAGGAAACCGAACACATGATGATGAAGGATCCTCTTGAATCAAATTGCCTGTGTCTGATGTTGAATCGCCTAATTGAAAAATTGCATCAAACGCACATATATATTGGTTTTCCTTAAGAGGGCTTGCGACAAATATGCTAGGAAGAAATAGAAGATGAAACAAAAAGAAGAAAACCAATTCAAAATTAATTTTGGCATAAGCCATAGCTAACCTAAGCTAGCTCGAGAGAATATTGCAATTCTCCAAATGAGCAGGACTTTAAATGGAGGAGAATGACTTGCCAAAATTGGGCTATGGGTCCACCGCGGATTAAATTAATAAAAAATGTTTTTTTATTAAAAGTAGGTATTACTATTTATTGTAGAAAAAAGATAAATGGAAATAATTTCTAAAAGTTTCTATTTTCATTAGGTTGGTCCATAAATGAACCTAAATATTGAATCTTTTTATTTTTAGTCTTTTGTTGTATATAGATGAACATTTTTGTTTATTTTTATGCAATCTTTTTATATCTTTGCCTTCTCTTCTTTTGATATAATTTTTTCTTTTTTCTGCCTCCGTGATTTTTATCAAGATTCTACTGTGTGACTATTTTGGGGGCTCAGCCCTTTACTTTACTTAGGCATCTTTTTTCCTTTATGGAACTCTCTTCGAGATAAGTATGATTGATAGGGGTTGGGCCCTTTACTTTACTTAGGCATTTTCTGCCTTTATGGAACTCTCTTCGAGAGAAGTATGACTCATAGGGGCTAGGCCCTTTACTTTAATTAGGCATTTTCTACCTTTATGGAACTCTCTTTGAGTTTATGTATGACTGATAGGGGCTCGGCCTTTTACTTTACTTAGGCATTTTTTGCCTTTATGGAACTCTCTTCGAGTTTATGCATGACTAATAGTGGCAAGTTTATGTATGATCAATAGGGGCTTGGCCCTTTACTTTACTTAGGCATTTTTTGCCTTTATGGAAACTCTCTTCGAGTGTATATATGGTCGATAGGGGCTTGGGCCTTTACTTTACTTAGGAAGATTGCCCCTAAGTGATAATAGTGATTCAATTTGCTAAATTCTAATGACGGAAAAGGATCCCAAATGATCCATCTAAATTTATGCAAAGGTGATTTCTTAATTAAACCTAAACTAAAAATTTGAAGCCTACTCAATAGTCCTCTTACTATATTTTTTAGTTTCAAAAAAATGTTTAAGTGCTCAATGGAATCGCCAATTGTGAGCCCCCTCCCCAGCGTCATGAAAAAGATCTGAAGGATGGAGTCAATCCAAATGGGCCCATTAGTCAGTTCGTCAAGGAAACTGGGAGGAACTCCTTGCGGTTCCTTTTTTATTGGTCAGATTATGTTGATTATCAGTTTATGGCTCAGTTTAGTCCTTATGTGTGTCGGGTTAGCTCTTTGAAGCGCTTTGATAGTATGTGAGGTATTTAAAGTCGACACCTTAATTTGTTTTTGTTTCTGAGGAAAATATAAGGTAAAAACCTCGTAATTGACTCCATTTTAGTGTGCCAAAAGAATTAAATGCACTAGCCTCGAATCATTGGGTTCGGAAACTAGGTTTTCAGCTCTTACGAATGAATCAATGGTTTAGGTAATAATCAAGATATCAAAATAGTGGTTTTGCATGAATGTCAGATTATCGATGCATGAATATACTTATAATGCATGGCAATTATAGACAACTAATTAAAAGCATAAATAATTGAAACAAATGTGTATTCAGAGGGGAGCTCAACTCTGCCTCATTTATCGAGGATTCTAGATTGTGTGACACATTTTCCTAAATTTCGATTGACTAGTTTAGTCAGGAGCCCACTACCTAGGCTGAAATCCTAGATATACCTTCGTACCTCGTTTGTGTGAGGATCAAGGTGCACAAATCTCTATCATCAATTAAGATGATAGGGTTTGGTGGCGCCACTTGTAAAGTGGGCTTAAGGGGTGCCAGGCGGACTGGGGCTTGGTTTGAAAACTGGATTTATTGCTTCTGCCGGACGAACAAAGCTTAAAGTATGCAATGTTCCAGACAGAGCAGGCTTTACAGTTTATAGGTGCTGGACAAACTGGGCTTTAGTTGACAAAGCTTTGAGTTTGAGTGGTTATACAAAAGAAGTCGAGTCTTCCTCCAAAAGAGCGAGGGATGGGCACAAGGACCCTATTATAGTCTTCTAACATTGTTAATTAATGGATTATTGATTAATTCCTAAATTAATTAAAAATAAATTAATCGACTAATAGCTTTAGTCTAAGAAAGACTAAATTGTGAGGGAAAGTCGAAATGATCGACTTTTGAGATCTAAATCGGGCTTTGGATCAAATAAGGAAGAAGAGCAAAGTTGGACTATAAGGCCTTAGAATCGTTCACGTGGGAGAATGAGAGTCATTGATGCTTGAGAACCATTCAATCAAGCAACAAGAGGTGCTTCAAAATGAGGGGGAGAGTGCCTTTTATAGGCGAAGGGGCTGCTGGATAAAAGACACGGCAGTACTGAGCACCTGAAAATCAATACCGATTGAGGTGCTGGGCAGGCACCAGATCGGTACCAATCTAGGGTTGATCAATGCCGGCCAGGGGCAGGTCAGCTCCGAACAGGGCAAATTACTGCCTTGCCCTGGACCTTATTTTTGGGATTTTCAGGCTTTCGGGAATCCGTTCGATGCCCAAACGACATCTGATCGAATTGATTCTCAAGCTGTTGGAACCGTAGCAGAATTTCTTAAAATTTGATACTGAAATCATGGTCAACACCACCTCATAGACCTAAGGGAAATCAATCAACGGCATGTAGTATTATCTTTTCTCTGAAATCTAGCAGGGTACCCTTTATAAAAATCTTGATTTGCTCTTTGGTGTCTGGTCTATTCCTCATTTGAGTGACTTTATCTCTCCATCTAGCCATATTGTCAAAAAAGGTATCATCACTCTCCTACACTGTGGTCTCAAGATCCCTCAAGTTGACACTCATCCGGAGGTTGTATGCATACTCTTTCAGAGGTGGTAAGTTGATTCCAATCTCTTCTCACTTTCTTTTCCAAATTGTAATAGCATGTCTAGGCTGACCCAGATAGAGACATGGCGAACATTCTTAAGATTTCCTTGGACAGCAAACTCGCCAACTCCATGGTGGCCTTTACTACATGACATGAACCTTAGGATCGCCCGTGCCATCATATTTGGAGACTTTAACCATCTTATATATTAGAGTAACAACGCTCTTCAAATCAAGCTCTTCATCTTTGTCATCATTGATATCTACATATTGATCCTTCGCCTTGGATTTCATGAAGATGTGGAGCTTCTCTATTTTCTTGTCCTTCTTCTCAAGTTTCTTAAAAAGGAGTGCCTCAGACTCGGCTTTCTTACCGGTCACCTTCTTGGCAAAGAACTCCTCATCTTGCCATGTTTCGTGAGCTTGTTCTTTCTTCTTCGACTCTCCTTTATTCTCTTCATCTCCCACAATAATTGATAGTTGGTATTTTTATAGTATTTTTAATATAGTTTTATTAGGATTTTTAGTTTTTTTAATTACTTTAATTAGCTTTTATTTAGTTTTATTTATGTTTTTGTGTAAAGCTTCCTTAAATCATATTTTACTTTATCTTAAGGAATTTTACAGGATTTTTATAGAAAACCAGCTTATTTCTTATCTAGGCACTGGGAGAGTCCTAATTGGGAAGAAATACAAAGCCTAAACAGTTTCTTATCTCTAAAAGATTCCTTACTCAATAAAGATTCACTTTCCTAAACAAACACAAAGATATTCCAGAAAGTCTATATAAATAGAGAGACGAGCCATAGTCAAGGGAATGATTCATTGTATATTCCATCTTTTGTTTTATTGTTTTCTCTCTCTCTCCAAGACTTCAAGTATTCAAGATTTGTGTCAAGATTCAAGGAAGCCACCCAAGCCAATCATTAACTAGTTTTTATTTCTAAACTCTTTTCTTGTTTTATTTTCAATATTCATGTTGATTATGAGAATATTTAAAAGTTTAATTGAGTTTTATTTAATTACTATGTTGAACTAAAACTCTTATACTAGGGATTTGATGTAGCTTAATTTGATTCCAATTTATAATATTAGATTTGTTTTTCCTTGTTCATGATATAATTTATTATTGAACTTATTGCTTCCAGACAGAGTTTCTCCCCTGGATTGATTTGTTTCATTAATCACTATCGGGAGAAGGAATTTTCATATGAAAATGATAATAAATTACATGAGACTAATAACTTGATGCGGAAGCTATATGGTTTGACTCATGGGGGTTTTTATAAGTTAATGACCTTAAGTTATGAATTCACAAAACAAACCATAAAACTTAATGATTTAATTCATGTTTGATTGCGCTATTGTAAGATAGGTACTTAGACCGGGTTAAAATAGCTAACAATACATCGGGAGAGCTTTGTAGTGATTTTAGGGTTGTTTCCCCTACTTGAACAATTAAAATTGATAACTAATAAAATAAATTGGATAGAATTAAGTAAATTCAAAATCCCTAGTAACTTTAAATCCTTGATATCTTTTCGTCAAATATTCTTGCTTGATTTCTTTTTGTTCTATTTTATTTGTTTAATTTAATTTCTTAAAAATAATTTCCCTTATTGCCATTTAAATAATAATAGGTTAACATAATTTTGGTACTTGGTATACAATCCCTGTGGATACGATACTCTACTCATTCTATATTACTTGTTGCAATTTCGTACACTTGCGAAAATCACTGTCAAGTTTTTGGCGTCGTTGCCGGGAAATTGGCGTTACTAATATCAATACTAATTAACTTAATATTAATTTAGACTTTTTTTTTTGGTTAATTGAAATATTTCTTTATATTATTTGTAGTTTTTTTATCAATTTTATTTTTATTATTTTCTTGCAAAGTATTTTGAGATGTTTCATAAGCAAGTCGTCGAAAGTTTTATTCAACAACATTCGGAGCCATTTTATGCCGCTTGGGCAAGATTTAATAAATTGTTGGAGAGATTTCCTTATCATAATTTTATAAATAAATATCTCACTTACATATTCTGCTGTGGATTAGATGAAGAAACTAGAAATTGGGTAGATAATGGATTTTTGGCAACTAATATTTACCTTCTGGAAAGTAGCTATGAAGATGTACTTTACATGTTAAATGATATGGTTGATTTTGAGTACAGTTGGCATTGGGATCCTTCACTGCAGGGTTGGAATCACCAATACTCTCTAAATTTTGAATATGAAGAAGAGAAGCAAAAGAATTTAAAGGATTTGATTGTTGCCCTTACTAAATCTCACATAGAATTTATGAATGAAACTCGCTAGAGTTTTAAGATCCAATAAGCGACAATAAAGAATTTTGAGGTACAATTAGCGAAACTGATAACCATGGCAATTAATGGATATCAAGATGATGAGTGCAAGGAAAATTATGAGGAAACTTCATGGGAAATTGCACCTTTAGAAGAAGTAAAGCCTATATGTGAAGAATGCAACTCCTTTGAAGATGAATTAAATCTCACTTTCTTATTTCCAGACATGATTATTAATGACCATGAAAAAGGTGAGGTACAGCTAGAAGGGGTATTGGGTGAGATTTTAAATGAACACAAGCAGCAAGCAATATTGGTGGATGAAGAAAAAATCGAGACTATTGATTTTAATGGTTTTTATACATACACCACCGGAAGATCCTTTCTTTCCAATGATACCACCTTTAATAAATTGTGTTCTCCATGATTTAGTACAGTTCTTTCCCCAAGTTCATCATTCAAAGCGAGATGTTGTTGATAAGACGAGCATAAATTTTCTTAAACTAGCCAATCTTGAGGGCATTTTCAACCAAGACCCATGTGTGATATTACATGATACATACTATAGGCGACAGCCGTTATTTGATAAACTTCTCAAAAGTCGAGTCTAAAGACTTTAAACAAAACGCTAATGGGAGGCAACCTATCATTTTCTTTCTTTTCCTTTGCAATTTTATTTTATTTTATTATTATTATTATTTTTCATTTTGTTTCCCCATCTTTAAACCATTATTCTCTTTTTATTTTGGTGTTTTATACTCATATTGCAGGTCAAAAAAGGATTGAAGGGGCTTAAAAACTGATTAAAAGTGCCAAAATCAGGCTCTAGCACGGGCAGGGCGTGCTACCCAGGACCCCCGTGCTGTCTCCAGAGAAAAATATACCTATAGTCACACTCTAGCACCCCTAAGCCGTGCTATCCAGCACCCCCTGGCCATGCTGCAGATTTTTTTTTTTTTTTGAATGTTTTTTTTTTGTCCTTTTATGCATTAGACCACGTGCCCACATCAATGTTTTTTTTTTGTTTTTTTTTTTCTTTCTCTTTTATTTTCACGTAAGTTCTTTTTTTTTTTCACTTTTTTTTTCGTTTTACTTTTTTTTTTTCCTTTTTCTTCTTTTTTTTTTCCTTCTCTTTTATTTTGACGTACTCATTCTTTTTTTTTATATCTTTTTTCTTTTTCTTTTTTTTTTTTGCCCTACTCTACCTGTTCTTTCTTTCTTTCTTTTCTTTTCTTTTCTTTTCTTTTTTTTTTTCTTTATGTACGTTCACTTTTTTTTTAATTATTTGCTTTTATAGGAATTTTCCTTTCCATTTTTTTTTCAATGTTTTTTTTCTTTTTTCCTTAACAATTATGTCTATATTATTATTATTATTATTATTATTGTGTTATGTTGTTCTTTTCTATTTTCAGAATTTAGCCATTGGAACCATGCCCTTTATTTCCTTGTCTTTTATTGTATTTTTCAATACAATGGTGGTAAGATGTTCTAAACTCTATTTTATTTTTATACCTTGTTTTGATAATATATGATAAGTTTGGGGAAGTGGTCTTATTTTTGCACATATTGGGGACAATGTGCTAGATTAAGTTGGGGGAAGGAAAATTTTCGTTCAGATTTTAATTTCTTTTATTATTTTTATTTTAATTTTTTTTTTATTTTTTTTAATATGGTTGGAATAATTGTGAGCAAACTTTATCATAATTCATTAAACTGTGATAAATTTAGTTGTTCTTCGAAGTTAATTATTTTTAGCTTAAATTTTAATTTTTGACTTAACATGATTCTTTGGTTTAACTATTTGTTTCTAAGATTATAAACTCTAATTTTTATGAAATTTATGATATATAGGCATGTTTTAATCTAAAGTTATTTAACTTTAGCATTCCTAGAACAAATTAGAATTCCCTTTGAGGCAAAATTTTAAATGCTTACATTTAGAAAGAGATGATATAGGTATTCTTTGTTGAACTTCATATTTAGTCTAGGCCATCTAAGTTAAAAATATGACTTTTCCAATCAATTTGAAGCCTATAAACCATAAAATTTTCTTGTTCACCCTTATTAAACCTAGCCATTAAACCAATTTCAATTCTTACCCTGAATGCAATAATGTATAATTGAAGGATTTGATTTTTATTAAGACATAGCAGTAAAAGGGAGTAAATTCCATTAATACTAGCAAGTAAAGCAAGTAGAAAAATTCAAGGAGCCATAGAAAAAGCAAATTGAAATTTATACTGGAATAGAATTATAAAAATTTAGATCAAAATTAATTCGAGAATTTTGACTGTTAAGTAAATTGAAATCATAAAAAAATGATTCCAATTTTAATCCAATCTAAAAGAAGAAGAGACTGTATAAATATATGAAAAAACGATTGTTAAGAGATGAGGTTGTGCTTTCAAGGATGATTTTTTTTTTTTTTTTCATGGGTTACTCTCATTTCATGTGATTGTCTCCTCAATAGATTGATTTTCTATAATTGTAATTTATAACAAAAAAAAAAACATTAGTGACTATAATTTATAACACTAGTTATAGCATTGAAATAAGTTATAGTATTGAAATAATTATAATTTGTAACAAAAAAATTAATGAGAGTAATTTAATAGTAATCAAAATTTATACTAATCAAATTTAAAAAATCTAATTTGCGATGATGTATTGAAATTTATTTTTTTGAAATTACTTTATGTTCATTTGTGTTTTCATTTGATTGGAAATCACATGAATCATGCGTTTGAGTTAAAGGCCTAGTAGTGGCCATTTTGACTTTGGAGAATGTTGGGATTATATAGTAGTGTTTATGTGAGTGTGTTTTGACTTGAGATTTGATTATGTTATGCCGAAATGCTGTCGAAATTTTTTTAAAAACTGAATATGAGGAATCCTACACTTACTAATATTATACTAAGTTTACATATATATACATAGAAATAACCTTAGTAAGTTAGAAATGTAAATGGAACATTACTTTTGGTCTATTTTAAGGATGATTTAGGACTAATGCACTTACATATAATTTGCCCTTTATAAACAGAGTGTTAATTACGTAAAAAAATGCGAACTAATTGAGATTGGATGTACTGGGGGTACAAGGTCAATGAGATATTAAGAAAAGAATTCTTGCAATGATTGGAATCATTTATAGAGTTTGCATTTGGTAATCCCAACTGTATGAATGGTACTAATTTGAGGTGTCCAAGCAATCAAAAGAAGTGTCAAAATGGAGCCCGCTTAGATATCGATACAATTAAACTTCATTTATGCAAAAATGGGTTCATGGAAAATTATCACGAATGGATACATCATGTTGAACCTCGAGTTTCCAGTGGGTCAAGCCACTCTATTTTTGTAAGTTCAGAAAGTCAGCTTTTGCAATTTGGGTATGGTAATCGATGCAATGATATGGTAGTCGATGCGGGTAAAGCATAATTCAATTGGGACAATTTGTAGGAATCGTCAAACTATGCACCACAACAACTGTTTGATATGATAAGTGCAGCTAATAGTGAATTGTGGCTTGGATACAAGAATCATTTAGTTCTATCTGTAGTGGCACGATTACTGCATATGAAAGCGGAGCACCAATTTTCAGAAAGGTGTTACGATGATTTTGTACAGTTATCAAAAGAAATATTGCCTGAAGGTCATTCAATTGTGGATAATTTTTACCGGACAAAAAAATTAGTTCGGGATTAGGACTACCCATGGAAAAGATTGATTGTTGTCGAAATAATTGTATGATATACTGGAGTGTTGACTCCGAATTAAGAGAATGCAAGTTTTGTAATCTTCCAAGATATCAACAGTAGGGTCAAGGGACTGGTAGAGTACAAAAAGAAAAGGCTTTCAATAAGATGTATTATTTCCCTCTTGTTCCTCGCCTTCAAAGGTTATATGCATCTAAGGCGACAGCTGAACACATGAGATGGCATGCTTTGCATGAATATGAAGATTGTATAATGACTCATCCGTCAGACTCTGAAGCCTAGAAACACTTTGATAACAATCATCATGTGTTTGCTATTGATACAAGAAATGTGAGATTGGAGCTTTGTACTGATGGGTTTCAGTCATTTAGCTAATCAGGACAACAATATTCATCATGGCCTGTCATCATCACACCATATAATCTACCACCCTCAATGTGTATGAAAGAAGAATACATGTTTTGTGTGTTATTGTACTTGGCCTTAATAATCTGAAATACAAAATTGATGTGTTTCTGCAACCTTTGATTGACGAACTTAATTATTTATGGGAGTATGGGGTTGAAACATTTGATATTTCGGCGAATCATAATTTCATAATGCGAGCTGCTTTGCTTTGGACCATCAGTGATTTTCCAGCATTTGGAATGTTATCTGGGTGGAGTACGGTAGGTAAATTGGCTTGTCCTCATTGCATGAAAAACACTAATGCATTTACACTAAAAAATGGAGGTAAACAATGTTGGTTTGATTGTCATTGCAAATTCTTACCAGAATCTCACCCTTGGAGAAGAAATCGACAATGCTTTAAAAAGAACATGACTATTTCTAATCCCCCTCCACCTGTGAAGTCTGGAGCTGAAATATTATAAGAAATTGAAGATCTGGGCCTTATGAAAGTTACAGAGTTAGGTGCAGAAGAGGTAAATGGTAGAATTGGCAGGAATAACAGATGGAAAAAGCGAAGCATCTTCTGGGATTTGCCATACTGGAGTTCACTTCTTATTCGTCATAACCTTGATGTGATGCACATAGAAAAAAATGTGTTTGAAATCTGTTCAACACTGTCATGAACATTAAGGGGAAATCCAGGGATAATGCAAAAGCGAGAGCAGACATGAAGGAAATTTGTCGTCGACCAGAACTCGAGCAATCTGTACTTATTGGAAAGTTTCCAAAGGCATGTTATTCTTTAGATAAAACCTGAAGGCAAGTATTATGTGAATGGGGTCCGATCATTGAGGTTTCCAGATGGACATTGTTCAAATATGGGTAGATGTGTCGACATAAGGAAATACTGGCATGAAAAGCCATGACTGTCATGTTTTCTTGCAAAGATTGATTTCTGTGGCATTCTGAGAATTGTTGCTAAGGAAAATTTGGGAAGCAATGACAGAATTGAGTCTCTTTTTCAAGGAATTGACAATGACTGTTATCGGATGCAATGATATAGACCAATTAGCGCAAGAAATTCCAGTAGTGATATGTGAATTGGAGCGAATTTTTTCTCCCGGCTTCTTTGATTCTATGGAGCATCTGCCGGTTTAATTGCCCTATGAATGTCGTATAACAGGACCGATACAATATAGATGGATGTATCCATTTGAGAGGTGAATCACTAACATCCCACTCTAATCATTACAATGTTATTTTAACTCATATTTACATATTATCTTTGTACAATTACAGACACCTGCAGAAAATTAAAAAGAACATCCGCGATAAGGGAAAGGTCGAGGGATCAATTTGCAATGCATATTTGGTGCAAGAAGCTTCCACCTTCTGCTCACACTACTTTGAACCACATGTTTACACAAAGCATCGGAGATTGCCACGTAATGATGACGGAGGAGATCGAATAGAATCTGAGTTGGAAGGGAATCTAACAATTTTCACCTATCCTTGGCATACGATTGGTAAAAAAAAAAAAAAAAGGCGATTGACTGATGCAGAGATACAAGCGGCTCAAGACAATGAACAATGGTGTTTGCATAAAGGGATCAAACTACAGTGATGAGTCAAATGATTTTTATGGCAAATGGTCTGAGGTTTTGCATTTAAAATATCCATCCCTACCAATCAAGTGCACAATCTTATTCAAATGTGAATGGTTTTATCCTAAGCCAAACATTGGCATGAAGGTTCATCCTAAGTATAATCTTGTAGATATTAATCATAGAAGAAGATATACAAAGTACGAACTTTTTGTGTTGGTGATGCAAGCTAAGCAGGTGTACTATATTCCATATCCATCATTGAAATGAGATCGTTGCAATTGGATGGCAATATGTAAAATCAAGCCCAGAGCAGTTGTTCATGTAGTTGAAACCAAACAATCTACTTTACTTACAATATCTGAGTCATTTCAAGAAATTGTAGTTGATACGCAACCGATGCAAGTTGTTGAAGATTTAACGGATAGACTGGATGATGAAAGGAACTTATGTTGAAATAAGAGCATCAGATGATGAAGAGGAAGAAGATCAAATCATCATGGGTAACTCAGAAGACGAAGACCAAGAAGAGGAAGAAGAAGAAGAAGAAGAAGAGGAAGAGGAAGAAGAAGAAGAGGAAGAGGAAGCAGATGATGAAGAAGACATAAATAATTAATGCATTTTGTATTATGGTTAATAAATTAATAGATGTATATATAATATTATTAATGAAGAATTTTAAAGCTATTCACTTTCTTCATACATATTTACCACATGTTCTACAATTCATGTAATTGTATACATACATATGTAGGTTCTGTTATCTATAGTACAGATGGTTAGAGGTAGAGCGGTTGATTCAGACGCGTCCGACAGTGGTCCACGTGGAGGTTGTGGCCGAGGACACAGTACATGTGGACGAGGAGGCACTATCCCTCCTCCTTCATCTTCAGGTACGTCTGGGGCTTCATCCTCTGCTCAGCCTCTTATGCCGCCATCACTTCCTGCTATTCCTTCCTCTTCTACCCCACTTCCTAGACCAGCAAAGTCTTCACCAGCTTCACAATCACCTACTGCACCAGGTAATCATAAATGTCATTTGCTGTCATTTCAGTTATATATTAATTATTTATTTGTATTGATAGCTTTTGTCACTTCTTTTGCAGCTTCATCAGAGCCACGTAACAAGCTCAGTTTGGTAGCGGGACAGTAAGTACTTATTTACTTTTTCCCTTGAACTTGGTTTTGTTCAGATTTTGATGCTTTTGTCTACTTATATTACACTTATATTTTTTTTTTTTCTCAGCATATATCCATCCTCTCGAGCATTAAGGAAAATTATAAGGATAATCAAACTACATCTGGATAAAGATGGATACACATGGGATGTCGTACCACAAGAGGCGAGAGACTTTTATTGGGAAGAGTTTCAGGTACAATTTGGTTCAAATTTTATCTTCATTCAATGTAATTAATAATCTGAATCTATGGGCCTTCACTTAATCTTTATTGAAATTTTATTTTCCATTTTTGCAGACGCATTTCGTATGGGAAGAGGCTATTACGGCTGTGCTAAAAGTGCCTTGGATAAATTGTGTGCTCTACGGTATGTTGACTTCACCTATTGGATGCAAAAAAGTGGTAAGAAGCAGCAGTGCAATTCTCAAGAGATATGGGAGAGCTGGCAGAAGGCTTGAGAGGATCCTGTATTCAAGAGAAAGTGTGAGATATTTGCATGAAACAGGCGCAGTGAGACTGGCGGTGATGGAGCAGGACCTTCTCGATACACAGGCGGGTCAATATCTTGTATAGAGATATCTCGATTATTAGTGAGTCAACTAATTACAGTTACAAAACTGATGTTTAATGAAATGACACCATATTAATATATCATGCATAAAAATTCATTACAGGCTAAAAAATATGGTCGTGAGCCCACACCAATGGAAGTGTTCACTTACACTCACACAAAGGACCACGATGGAAATACATTTTTCAACATACGTGCGTTGAGAGCCAATATAAGTAACAATGAAGAATATTTACATTTACTTTCTAGTCTTCTCTTATGTGTACCAGTTCAATATAATAAAGCTTGCAATTGCATTGATTAATAATTTGTTGTTTTCAGGAGAACTACAGTACAACTTGTGAGCGTGTTGTTTCTTCTCAGGCTGGATCTAAAGTTGAGTCAAGAATTAGTGAGCTAGGACTTTATCTGGAGGCCATAGGGGGTGAAAAGAAGAGGAGAGTATATGGCATCGGGTCTCAAGCATCATAGTTTTACTGCGGCTCAGCATCTGACGCTTCTGCAGCCTCCTCACGACCACAGCCCAACCACAGTGCTAAGGAGATTAGTGTACTATGGGCTCGTGTTGATGAGTAGGAGAGACAGCTTGCAGAGCTTAGAGAGCATGTCATGTGGATATCCGGTCATCATGGTGCTGATATTTCTTCTTCTGATCCTCCGTCAGCTATAGATCCACATGTTTCTATAGCTCTGCATCAGCCACTATCGTCTCCTCTAGATCCCGATACTGCAGACGATACCTTGGTCACTCCTACAGACACAACGATACATCCAATAGATACTCCTGCGATGCTACGACACTGGATCATGCAGAGGACCGACCTTGTAGATTTGATTTCGGACCTTTTTAGCTTTTTGTGATTTTTCATATTTTGTATAGTACATTACATTATTTCATTCTTACATTGTTATCGTGTTGTGATCTTTATGATGATGCTTGTGATTGTGATGCATATATATGTCGACTTTTGACAGGTGAAAAAAATTATGGCTTTTAAATTATTAAATTATTTTTTTTTTGCCTGTAATTATATTTTGCGATCAACTGGCGATCGAACTGCAACCAAACTATAACCGTTAATTTTAAATTTGTGATAGATCACCAACCAATCACTTTCAGAATTTACGGCCGATTTGCGACCGCGTTTCATAATTGTGACTAACACTTTTTGTGACCAATTTGGGATAAGCTTTCAAAAGGAAAACATGACGAAAATTAGCGGCCGATATTGATAATTTTGTGATCAACTAATCGGTCACTAATTTGCGACCGCTTAGTCATTCGGTCACAAAATTATTTGTAACGAACACTTTTGCGACCAATTCATGTCTATCGCAAATCGGTCACAGAGTCCATTTAGAAACTAATTTCTTATATTTTGCGATCGATTTGTCGATCGCAATTTAGCGATTTTTTGTATTGTATATAAGGATTACCAAGCCTTAGACTAACAAGACTCGTTTAAAGGTAAGGCTCTAGCTTATAAACAAAATTAGGTTAGGCCAAATTGGATTAGGCCTAGGATGTTACATCCAATGCTTGGAATTTCTCACCATTAGCATAATTTAGCATAGGAATATTGTAATAAATGTCATATTTGAAACTTTATTTTTTAAAAAAAATATTAGTTTGACCTTAAATATTAAAATAATGTCATTTTCATTATTCATTTACTCTTTTAACCTTTTATTGTCACCTTTATTACCATCGTCGTTGCTATCGTCATCAATTCTGTCATTATCGTTGTTGTCATCACTGGTTATATCGTCGCCTTTATCGCCATCATGTTGCTGTCGTCGTCATTGCTCTCGTCACCAGAAATCAGTCATCAGAAATCGGTTGTTGGAAGCCAGTCATTGGTCACTATCGCCAATCATCATGATTGAATCTTAGAAGCCTTTCTTTTTTAAGGTTACTTTTGGTATTACTTCTGTTTTTTTTTTTTACCAAAATTGATATTATGCTAAATTCTAAACTTTTCTGACATTTTGTTTAATTTTAAACCTTATTTCTAACATTTGTTAAGTTACGCCTTTAACATATTCTAAATACTAAACTTCCTATTCTCAATTAATTGAATAATAATATTAACAATAAATTCCCGAAGGTTTCTCTTCCTATTCTCAAGTCTTTGGACTGATTAATTATAGTTTAACAGTGGAATCCTTCTCAATTTTTCTAGTCCAATACATATATGATAATGCTAATGATAGAAAAGAGTTGCGCAACATAATCTCTACCAATAAAATTATAGTTATTCAATATAAGTAAATATCAAGTCAATAATTAATAAGAATTACATTGACCCTTAATGTTCATTTCATGAATAAGCAGTGTTGCAATATGCTTATATGCTTCTTCTATGAAATGTACTCCATCCCAATTGACATATTTCTACGGTTCAGCACACACTGTCACATCACTAGCACCACACGTCCTCTGCAGATCAAAATTATAATCACCTCCAACTCCGCAACATGCTTTTTGTAAAGATTTTACATCAAACCCTGCATATAAATTAATTATTTATGTTTAGAAATCCTAACAATATTCGTTAAACTTTACGAATACGATTCAAATATGGGAATGGAATTCTCACCAAGAGATGAAGCATGGCGCAAAATCCATTGATATGCACTATAGTAATCGCCATATTCTATAGATACATTAGAGTATTCTTTCTTCAAGCCTTCAATGGTTTGTTGGAGCAGCTGATTGTGATAAACTGAAAGGTTGTTTAGTTAAAGGTTGTTTAGTTCTTTAAGACATTGAAATTCATCATAAGCAGTAGTATCATTGGTTTTGAATCTGGTAAGATAGATTGGTAAACAGCCATTTGGAAAATGTCCAGGAACAACCACTCGTCTACCACCATAATCAATTATTTTCTGCAGGGAAGAAAAGATTATTTTAATATTTTTAAGATTGTATAAATATATAAATTATTGTTTTTATTAAGTAAGAACACACCTTAAGTACATCATTTATTGCTTGTTTAACCTCAGGCACCATTGCCTTGACCTCCTCAATGGTTTTATCTTGAAGTAATGCATAGGTATAGTCATTACTTCCAACTTCTCCAACAATGAAGAGAGAGGATTTAAGTTTATGAGCACAGTCTGTGAACAAATTACAAATTAATTATTTTGAAATATTTTTGGTGATATATATATATATATATATATATATATTGGTATATATATATGTTGGGATTATAACTGATTTCGAATGGGGCCCGCAGAAAAAATAACGGTAGTAAAAGTAAAATAAAATTACTATTACCATATATACCTCCAATACTTTCGTATTGGATATTGACGATCGAATCCACCAGAAATAATAACCACGGTAAAAATTAAATAATTACCGTCAATGCCAGATGAAAAATAAGAATACTGAGATTTACGTGGTTCACCCTTCAACTGTTATGGGCTACGTCCACGGGACAAAAAACTACGAATAATTCTTCTACTAAAAATAATAGGTACAAAAGAGATTACAAAAATAGTGGTACTCTAAGTGTTTAACAAAAACACCCCAAAATTACAATCCTCACTATTTTCTCTCTTTTCCAATTTTAGGAACCCTTTCCTAAAATTTTCTACACCTATGTATATTGCTTCTATCTATAGGAGAAGTGGATGCGTTAATCAATGCGTCTGCGCAATTAACGCATCCATTTTCATTTTTGTAGGTGAGCTTTCTTTGAACTTTTAAACAACACGTGTTTTTCTCTCTTTTTTTTCTTCATTCAAACGTGTGTGGGTCCTACATGTTTGAATCTCCTTCTCCATTTTTTTTTCTTTCTTTCTTTGTCCAACAAACAAAAAACGTGTTTATTTTCTTTTTCTTTTTCAAATGTGTGTGGGTCCCACATGTTGGAGGGACCCCACAACAATATATATGTGTGTGTGTGTTGAAAAAATATAATGGTACCTCTATGTTTTAATCAAATTAAATACTCTACCCATGATTTGGTTTCATTACACTAACATGTGCTTCCATCCATTTTTTTAATTTTCAAAGAGCAAGTCAATACAATATTTGACAGTCTAATGAGAGAGAATGAACTATATGTCAAGAATACCCCTTTCACTATCAACTGCTTCCTCTAATCCATGGAAATTTCTTGCGTTTTATCTAGATTTTCTTTTTTCTTTCAAAACGGTCGACAATGGTGAGAGGTAATTCGTATTGTCATTGCCCTACTAACTGAGGTGTTTTTTTTATTTTGTTTTTTACTTTGGGTTAACATTGTCATTTCATAGGGTTTTAATGTCTGAAAATGTAAAAATTAAATGGAAATATATACCAATGTAAGAGACTTAAACCATTGGTATATAGTAGTGCATTTTCTAAATTATAAGGGTAGAGTAGTTGATTTGGTTAAAACATAGAGATATAATTTTATATATATATATATATATATATATATATATATATATATATATATATATATATATATTATCACTGACCTTCACCATTGCGACATCTTCCTTTAAAGTATGAGAACATCCAATCTAGCTGTACACTTAGAGAACTATTTGTGATTGGAGCTATAATTTTCTTTTCGGCTAGAACAGATACAGGTAAAGCAGTTGAACCAGAAACAGCAAAATTCGCTCCATGACTGAAGGTAACATTTGGAGTTAAATACGCATCAAGAAAAGGAACACCAGCTGAACGTGCTGTAAGAATTTGTAATTAAATGAAAATCAAATAAGAAAGGTCAAATATATCATCAAATAAAAAAAAATAAAAAATAATTATAATTTGATTTAAAACTCATTAAATAAAAAAATCAGTTTACAACTTCTTTTATCCATTGGGGTTCTCTAATGATGTTTTTTTTTTTTTAATTAATTCAATTTAGTCGGAAGATCTTAATCAAAGGAATTTTTCTTCCGCTTAACTTTGGGATTTAGTTTTGGTTTTGTTATAATTTTAATGAGTTGAAGATTTTGTTGAATCTCTGTTATTGTTGAACTTCAGCCATTGTTGAATTTCTATTTATTTTATTGTAAATTTTGTGCTCTATAATTTATCAATAATCTCACTCTCTTTTGGCTGAGTTTGAAGGACACGCTCGTTGACGAAGATAAAATACAGGTGTTTTCTAGTTTTGTGCCCAAGTTCATGATGAATTTCTCAAGAAAGGTGAAATATGTGCTTCTTGTATATTCAAGGTGAAATTTGAGCCTTCTTCCTAAATAAAATTATAGAATTAGAAAAAGATTTGATTATTTTTTATTTGATTATTCTTTAATTATATTTGATTTAGATTAAATACTTAATTATTTTTTAATTATATTTGATTTATATTAAATAATTTATTTTTTGAAATAAAATAAAATAGGAAGATTACTAAATAGAAAGACAAATAAATATACATCTCGTACCAAAAATAAAAGAGGAAACTACTAAATTAGAGGACTACTAAATAGAAAGACTATTAAATGGCAGATCTCCTACCAAAAATAAATAGGAAATTACCAAATAAAAATTCTAAATAATAGAACTTTTTAATTTAAAAAAGTATAAATATCATAATTTCATCTCTAACAGAATCACAATGAATGTTGAGAAGATCACAAATTATGTTTTTCCAGGTATATTAAAAAATAAATTGATTTTGCTGACTAAAAAAAAAAAAGATAGCACCATGTACCATGATAATCATCATTATTTGAAACAAATTAAAAATGGGGAAAAAATGATTATCTATAAAGCCTGAAAAGATTATCTTTCTAAACAAACAAGTTATAAAGGAAACTATAGAAAACAATTTAAACTTGTTTTCTAAATTTTACAGACATAAAATTAAAACTCTATTTTCCAAATTTCATGAAAAAATTTTCTCAAAAGATACTCCAATTTTCTTTAGGGTTTTTGTTGTTTTTCTCCTCTCAAAAATATTATGGTTCAACTATCAAGAAACCTTGAGTTTCTTTATTCTCATTTATCAATATTTTGTTTAAGAAAAATAAAACATGTAAAGAAAAATGTGAGATATTAGCTAACTTACTAATATAATCAATGATCAACAATTCATCTGAGCATCGCCCTGTTGGTTTCTTGAAAAATGTTTCGCCATAAGGAAACCGAATACATGATGATGAAGGATCCTCTTGAATCAAATTGTCTGTGTCTGATGTTGAATCACCTAATTGAAAAATTGCGTCAAACGCACATCTATGTTGGTTTTCCTTAAGAGGGCTTGCGACAAATATGCTAGGAAGAACTGGAAGATGAAACAAAAAGAAGAAAACCAATTCAAAATTAAGTTTGGCATAAGCCATAGCTAACCTAAGCTAGCTCGAGAGAATATTGCAATTCTCCAAATGAGCGGGACTTTAAATGGAGGAGAATGACTTGCCTAAATTGGGTCTACGAGTCCGCGGATTAAAATAATAAAAAAAAGTGTTTTTTTTTTAATTAAAACTAGGTATTACTATTTATTGTAGAAAAAAGATAAAATAGAAATAATTTTTAAAAATTTCTATTTTCATTAGTTTGGTCCAAAAATGAACCTAAATATTGAATCTTTTTATTTTCAGTCTTCTGTTGTATATAGATGAACATTTTTGTTTATTTTTATGCAATCCTTTTATATCTTTGCCTTCTCTTATGTTGATATAATTTTAGTCTTCCATAAATGAACTATAACTTTTGCTTTATTTTTTTCCTAATATATCCTTATGTTAAAATCCGTAACAATTAAATTGTTATTAAATAAAACAAACATTTGATTAAATAGAGTTTTATTAGAAGCTTAAAGGTTGATATGTTAATTTTGTTTGCATCAAGATCTAATTAATGACAATATTGCAGTTTGACTATTATATTTATTGGCAAAGAAGCATATTAAATAATGGTAAAATAGTAAACTTAAAATATTATTCACTTATAAAATAAGAAACAAGATAAGAATTTGGAATAGACAAAAAAAGAAAGTATAATTTTGAATTAAGTATTGCACGTTTTTTTCGCTACTTTCACTTTTGTGGGCTTTTAGCTTTTTAAAGTCATGTTTATCATTTAATAGCAGGCTTACTTAGAGTTTAGCTAGAGGAAAAATTTTGCGATTAAAAATTTTTTTACATAATTTTTTGAAAATTCGTTCGAACCAAAACAGTGGTTCGAGATGGTTTAAATTATTTGTTGACATTAGCATGAACCTTTATCTGCCTATGAACTACCAGTTTTGATTCAAAAATTTAAACTGAAAATTCCAATTCAATTTGAGTTCATCTATAATGCATTTTGGTTTTGGTTCAGTTATTATCGATAGGCATAACCAATTCATTAAACTGTCGATTTCAATTCACGGAACTAGAAGTTCAAAAAATTTAAAATATAGAACTTGAATCGGCCTTGAATTGTCGATTTTAGTTCAGCTTCGATTCCTGTCGATTCCGACCTGATTTATATGAACTAACTATTCTAATCATGGTTTCATGCGATATGTATATTTATTTTTCAAAGGAAATAAAAAATCGATTCTACGGTTATGTCTTTCTTTCCAAAAAATTAATTTGAATTTAAAATAATACTAGTAAAATTTATTTTGAATTACTTTTAGAATATTCATATTCATATAAGAAATAAAATTAATTAATTTCACAAACAAATTCAAAATAATCTAATAAATATTCATTTTATTTTATCTAAATGTTAATTTAATAAATTGTTAGACAAATTTGAAAAAAATTGCTTCAAATAATATAATTCTAAACGAAGTAAAAAAATTAAAAGAAAAAACGTTAAACTCCGATTTTTATCAAATAATACAATTTTAAATTACATACTTCACTTTTTTTATCAATTTTTTTTTTTTTTTTGGATTCTTAACTTTTTAGTTAAAGTGTATCATCTGCTAAAAATTTATTTAGACTTTTAGGGCTAATCATTAAAAAAACTTCATTTTGCAGGTAGTTTTAATTGTACTATAATTCAGCTTTCTTCTACTAATACCTTAAACTTTAATTTTAGTTACAATAGCATCCTAATTTCAAAATGTACCCAATTTAATGAATAAAATATTATTTTCATTAGATTAACCAAAAATTCACTATTTAACGACACACTAACTAATACAGATTAACCAAAAACTCACTCTTTACCAACACCCTAACTAATATTGGTTAAGAAATTTTTTTTTAAATTCACACCAAGTAAAATAATAAATTTTAGTTAATTATAAGCATAGAATACTAGTTTAGATTTTTGTTTTGCCATTTTTTAGGCATGAAGTTTTAGTTAGGATTTATTGAATTATACTTAAGTTAAATTTCTTATAAAAATAGGTTTTATTCGTTACGACATAATTTTATTTTTTAGGGAATTTGTAGTTAATGTTTTATAAATATATAAAAAGTATTTTATTTTTAATATGAATATATTATTTTTATTTTAATATTGGATATGATTATTTAATGTTTATTCATTAAACTATACCTAAATTAATGAATAAAACATTATTTTTTTAATGCTAAGTACAATTTGAAATTAGTATACTATTGTAATTAAAGTTGAAATTCAGGGTACTAGAGGAGAAAGTTGAATTTATAATACAATTAAAATTACTCTCAAATTTAGAATTTTTTTTAATGATTTAGCCGACTTTTAGAAGCATATACCATGTGTATATATGTTAAGTGATTATAAATTTTTGAAAAGAAAAAATAAAAGATGTTCGGTTTGAATTGAATTGAATTAGACATATCGGTTCTAGGCTAATTTAGATTCATATTTTAACATTTACATGAACTCTCAGCTCGAAAATAGTTGATTTTAGTTCAAAATTTTAAATTGATGGTTCAGATCTGATTTTGGCTCATTTACAGTTTGATTTGATTCTAGTTTGATTTCTATTCAAACCGAACTGAGGCGTTGCCTAATTGTTGAAACGTAACCGGTGCCATGCCCAGCTAATGAGCTAAACACACTAAAGGCACTTCTGAAAGAAAGAAGTGTGCATGCGTAGACACGAGGGCCAAATATTCTTATTTCCAATAATAACCCTAGTCAAAGCCAACCTACTACTACTGGCTTAGCATCACAAGTCAGTGAGAATTGATTGACATGTATATAAAAGAAGAAGTTACTGGCAAAAGCTTTATCCATTTCTAATACCCTCTCTCCGTTTCTCCCATTATACAAAGTGGTGGCCTTTTATTCACCGCCAGTATCAGTATGAGTATCATAACCCATTTGTGCATCATTTATTTCTTTTTATATTAGACCCAACTCTGTCTCTCTCTCCATAGCCATGGCTATAGCCATAGAGATTAAAGAAACAGATAGTATGGAGAATCATGCCACTTCCTTCTCTAGTTTTATGTCCTACCTTCGAGCCTTTTCTCAGACCCCAACTCGCTTTGCCCGCCGTGCTGGTTCAGTTTCCACTTCATATGAAGAAATGAGCCGAGTAAAAGCCCGTTCCGGTCCGGAAATGCAGAAAACTCTTCGATGGTATGACCTCGTCGGTTTTGGCATAGGTGGTATGGTTGGAGCCGGTGTTTTTGTTACCACTGGTAGAGCCAGCCGCCTTTATGCTGGCCCTGCTGTTGTTGTATCATACGCCATTGCTGGTCTTTGCGCTCTTCTCTCTGCTTTCTGCTACACTGAGTTTGCTGTGGACATGCCTGTTGCCGGCGGCGCTTTCAGCTATCTCCGAGTAACCTTTGGTCTGTTTTATCAATTCCGCCGCCGTTAATAAAAGCCATAAATAATTATTTTGCCCATAATAATTAACAACACGTACATAATTTCTGATAACAGGTGAGTTCGCTGCCTTTTTAACCGGAGCGAATCTCATAATGGACTACGTGATGTCAAACGCAGCTGTTGCTAGAGGCTTCACCGCCTATTTAGGTACTGCAATTGGCCTGTCCACATCAAAATGGAGGCTAGTGGTCCATGCCCTTCCCAATGGCTTTAATGAAATTGATATGGTTGCTGTGCTTGTCGTCTTAGCCATTACTTTCATTATTTGCTACAGGTATTACCCACTTTATTTCATTTCTCATACCCATATCTCTTCCTTATCTTGTTAAGATATTAAATTAAATATAATATTTTCTCTTTATAGCACAAGAGAGAGTTCGGTGGTGAATATGGTATTGACAGCTCTGCATATTCTGTTCATTGCATTTGTAATCCTTGTGGGATTTTGGAAAGGGGATTGGAAAAACTTTACAGAACCGGCAAACCCGCAAAACCCATCTGGGTTCTTCCCTTTTGGAGCTCCGGGTGTGTTTAATGGAGCCGCGATGGTCTATTTGAGTTATATTGGATACGACGCAGTTTCCACTCTCGCTGAAGAAGTCCATAACCCGGTTAAGGATATTCCTATCGGAGTATCTGGCTCTGTTGCTTTAGTTACCATTCTTTACTGCCTAATGGCCGCTTCAATGTCCAAACTTCTTCCTTATGACCTGGTAACTACTAATTAATAATTAATTGAATAATTAAATGATGATAATTTATAGCGAAAATGAAATGGTATTTAAAGAATAATATGGTGCGATGGTGATCATGCAGATCGATGCGGAGGCACCGTTTTCAGCGGCTTTTAGAGGAAAATCGGACGGCTGGGAATGGGTGTCGAACGTGATAGGAGTGGGGGCCAGTTTTGGGATTCTAACATCATTATTGGTTTCGATGTTGGGCCAAGCGCGATACATGTGCGTGATCGGACGGTCGAGCGTAGTCCCTGAATGGTTCGCTAGGGTCCACCCCAGAACTTCAACGCCAGTTAACGCCTCCGCATTTCTGGGTACGTGTTTTTATATCATTAATAATTAATATTAATATAGTTTGTTCTTATTGAGGATTAACGGTTATCGATGGAGGTTTTTCAGTGGGCTCGATATGCGTTTCGATTTTGTTGCTTGAGGGAGGTCGTTGAGGAATGGGACCCATTTGAACTGTTTCGGTTTCGATTTCTGATGTTTTTTGGCTTCAGCCGTTGGATCAATCCAACGGATGAATTTGATAGATAGCTGTTTTTGATTGAGAGTAAGATTGCAACACTCGACCAGTCTTTTTCTCATAAATGAAAAATTATAGGCCTCACATGGCTTCTAATATGTTCTATACATAGTGAGAAAAAGCTTAAGCATTGCTTCGGTCCTATCTGATAGGAATTTCAATGTGAGGTGTTTTTTAGCCTTTAATCTTATCCTACATCTGTCAAAATCTCTAAAAATGTTCCTCAAGCATTTACAGACGTTATGATATGTGTCAAGAGTGTTCAACAAGTATGGCGTGTGCTTCTTAGTTTTGTTTTTTTTATTTTATTTTTATTTTTATTATTTATTTTTGAGGAGATGCTTCTTAGGTTTTCATCTAATAGAAAAGAGTGTAATTTTTTCCTTTTTCTAAACTCAGTCGGTGAATGCATTTTGATTATTTTACATCATGTCTCATCAGACAAAAATTAGTGGTTGTAGTTAATTATGGTACAAGTAGAGAAGTACTAAAAACGTTGTTATGCAATTGTTTGATACTGTCTAAGCACATATCATAGCGATTGCTTGAAGACAAAAATTGTGCACTTTGTGAGAATTATTGAGCAAAGTACGTAAAAAAACTGTCCCTAATTGGCAAACATTGTGATTTGTGAGACGTTGTGTTTTGTCCTATTGTTTTTGGAGCCGTCCAATTTCAGCCATATGCCATTTAGTAACTGAAATGGCTTTGTTTCGTAGAAAGCTAAAAGGGAAGAATATATTGGGTCAGCAAAATGCTTTCTTTCGTCTTTTTCTTGTTTATATAATTTTTCTTTCATAATATTTTTATTTATTTTACTACTATTGATGATAACATCGAATGAGGGGAAATTATATGTATATATGATTATATATGGACGTATTTAACTGACTGAGACACGTTATTCTACAAAGTCTAGAAGAATATCTTGTCACGTGATAAAGATAAGGGAAAGGTCATTTATGTGTAAATTATATATAATATGTTTAGAGGTCAGCTGGTCAGGCATGCGGCTGAGAAAAAAGTGTGGAGGTGGAGGTGATAAAAGAAATGCATAAACACATGATCAGCATGGTGGGAGCCTTTTTCTTTTCGTCTATATTTTTAATCCCTCGTATAGGATAGAACATGTAATAGTGCTAAAAGGCATCTCATCACCTCCCAAAACCAATTATTTTTGAAGTTTTTTTGTTGGAACAAAATTATAAAAATTGTGAATTCAAATATTATACAATTAATAAAAAAGAATTTCATTTTAGGAATTATTTCAATTGGTGAAATGAGTTTGCTTTCTACTTTATTGATATGGGTGTTTAATGGCTCTGATGCCAAGTCTAGTAGATAAATTTGTATTTATTGTTTTAACAGGACAAACAGTAAACCTTATAATATTGAATGTTATTTCCGTTTCAGGTATCTTCACAGCTGCAATTGCCCTCTTCACTGATCTAAATGTCCTCCTCAACCTCGTATCAATAGGCACCCTCTTTGTTTTCTACATGGTGGCCAATGCTGTTATTTACAGACGATACATCGTGATAGGGACAACCAATCCATGGCCTACATTATCTTTTCTCTGCTCATTTTCTTTCACCTCTTTATTATTCACCCTCATTTGGCATTTCATGCCTCAAGGGAACTCAAAAGCCTTTATGCTCGGCGCCTGCGCAGCGACAGCGATTGCAATGGTACAAGTATTTCATTGCATAGTTCCACAAGCTAGAAAGCCTGAATTCTGGGGTGTTCCTTTAATGCCATGGATACCTTGTGTATCCATCTTTTTGAACATATTTTTGCTGGGGTCTCTCGATGGCCCATCCTACTTGCGGTTCGCCTTTTTTTCGGCTCTTGCTGTGCTTGTATATGTCTTTTACAGTGTTCATGCTAGCTCTGATGCCGAAGCACAAGGGTATTTGAGTCAAAAGAATTCCGAGATGATTAAGAAGGAATCAGGAGAGAGTGATCTTGAAGACCCAGCAGCTTGTGTCAGAGTATAAAAAAAAAAAAAAAAAGTTTCGTTTTGCCCCTATATTTTTGTAATGACTTTTCTACTTTTTGAGTGGTTGATGGATATAGTGGAAGAAGGTATAGAATACAATTTAGACGATGCAATCTTTCTTTTCTTTTTAAAAGAATGGACACTGCAAGTTTTAAGAAGTGGCAACTTGTGCAGATGGTAAATGGAAGCAGACTTAGGTTGTGAGTTGTAACCCTTTTGTACAAAGTCATGTGATACATCAACCACTTTTAGAGTTGTATGCTTTGGTTTCAATAGATAATTATTGAAAGGTTGATACTATATAGTCATTTCCATTATGAACATTTACATTAATTGTCATGTGGACCGCAGCCAAATTGAGAAAACTCTATTTTCTTTTTATAAGATGTTGAAAGCTGATAAATGTTTAGTATTTTCATAGATGATATGCAATTATTTCGTTGGTTATTCAATTAAAATTAATTATTCATGTAAAGAATTAAAACATTCACAAAACTTTTAATATGATTAATATGGTATGATAACTATTTTTATTATTTTTTACTCATCTCAAAATAAATTGACGTGTTGGATTCAACATGAACTCACTTAACGCTCAACACGATTACTGCTAACACAAACGCGATCTATTTAATAATAATGTCAAATATTTAAATAAGAATGCGACAAGAAAATTAAACGAGTGAATCAAATACGAAACATAGAATCTATTTAATTAAAAGGGTCATAAATTGATCAAAAACTGCAATCGGTTTTATTAAATGGGTTTCATACAAGTTAGAAAACTTGACACGTAATATTTACAATCCATATAACCTGCATATATATGTGTGCGTGATATACCATTCTACTCTTAATTAAACCGATTAAAAGGTTTGCGCAAGTAAAAAACTGCAATCGATTTAATTAAATGGGTTGTATACAACTTAGAAAACCCAACACGTAACACTTATAATTCATATAGCCTGCATGTATATATGTGCATAACCATTTTACCTTTGGTTAAAAGGATTAGAAGGGTTGCGGAAGTCAATCCGTGATATGATATGTTTAAATTCATATCATATAAAAGTTGCATATTTATGACACGAACCTATTTAGATTTAATTCTAACCCGTTTTATTTCCGCATCAAGTAAATTACGGTTCAGTTTGATGCATTTTGACATTCCTAGTTAGAAGTGTTAGCTCACTTGCCAAGGCTAAGCAATTCATTAAGTCATAATCTTTTTATAGGAAAAAATTTGTTTTTTTCTCGAGTGCCTGATTACTTTGTTTCCAATTATGTTTAAATTATTAATTTTTCAACTTCTATAAATGACCAGATTACTTTTAGAAACTAATTGATAATAGAAAGAGAGAAAGAATTCTCTTTGAATTTATAATCTTATTGTTTGGTTCTGTGTCATTTTCATTGTCCTAATTTTTTATTTAGGGAATTTCATTTTTACTTTACTTGGAGAAAGATTCCTATTTTTTTAACTCTCACACCAAAAAGATTATGTGAATATAGAAACATAAGAAAATCTAAAAAGGGGATTAGAATAATGCTATATATGTGATAGATATTTGGAATAATAAAAAAAAATTATTTAAAAAAAAAGGAAAATGGAGTATAAATCAAGAATAGAGAAAAAGCATTTATTGTAATGTAAGAGGCTGATATGATGTCACTTGGAGAACAGGAGAAGGATAAGATGCTTAGGCACGACTTTGGTAAGAATTGGGTATGCAATAATTAATTAAATAAAATAATAATAAAATTGGTAATTATCTATACACAGTGGATAAAGTTGGGTATCATGAGATGAAGTTGATTGAAAAAGAAACTTTGACTGGTAAGTAGTCACCTCCCATTCTTTATTTCCATGGAGCGTCCAGAATCTGCACCTAGGTCAAACCATTTTCAACAGTGAGCTTTACATTATTACAGTATTCAAATATCCAACTTTTGTTTCAGTGATTATTAGATAAGGCTCTTTCTTCCCCCTTTTTTTTTTCTTTGAGATAATAAATGAAAGAAATATCGATATTTTTTTTTTAAGAAAGACTTATTTATATTTGATTTATTGGTTATTTATATATTAAATTAATTATAAATAATATCTAATTGAGGATATTTCTAACCATATAAAAAAAATTTAGTAATATTATTTAAAAAAAATTTTTGATTGGTTTGGTATATGGACTATCTATACACTTAATCTAGATAATAGATTTCCACATAAATTGTATATAGATTCCTACCAAATTTTATATTTAGTTTAATTAAAATCTCTAAATTTTAATTGTTAATTTTATCATTAATTTTTTTTTTTATTTTGATGGGAGAAAAGCTCATCAAAGTTCGTTAACTAAAATAATTGTATGACATTAAAAGTAAAATATTTTACAGTGAAAAGTATGATTATAATGCATTACATGGAACAGAGAAAGAAGCATGATACAAAACACGGTGGTAATTTAGGGTGTCAAAAACAAAAGATGGACATGTTGGATTTGACACAAGCCTGTCTAATAAGGGGCACAATCTGAACGCGACTCTTGTAATAATTATGTTAAATATTAAATATTTAATCATGAATATGATATAAAAATTAAATAAGTGATATAAAATAATATATATAATCTGTTTAATTAAATGAGTCATATATATATAAATAAAAAAATTTAATCAAATTTAATTAAATGATTGTATACGGATAAAAATTACGACATATATAACGGTATAATATGCTTTATATATATATATATATATATATAAATTTTATTTTTGTCTTTAAATAAATGGATAAGATGATTTACACGAATCAACCACATAATTGGTTTAAACTTATACTATTCACAAATCATCCTTTTATGGCAGAAATCTATATAAATTCAATCTTAATTCATTTAATTTTCATTTTTGAGGATGATATTTCCGTATCACGGTCCATTTTCACACCTCTAAATGGTACAGTTGAATTCCTTTCAAAAAAAATTATTTCATTTGGAGGCCCCATTTGCTGACTAAATTAGTGCGTAGGTTGAAAGATGCAAATAAAATTGTATATAGATATTAGTTTAAGAGAAAATAAAATTTTTTAATAAAATAAAAAACTGTAGATGTTGAAAGATGAAAGCCATACACTTTTTCAAGCTGAGATAAGGCAAAAAATGACGCTCTGGCCGCATAACACGTGCAGTGGCCGCACCTATGGAGATTTCTAGCTGTGGGGTCTTGTGCAGGCCACCTCAAGGCCTTTGTCCGGCCACTGTATGTACTTGTCCTATCTCGCACTCAAATTTCGCCTGTTTTTGCATATTTTAATATACCAAGTTTTAGATATACGGTTTCAAAGTTCAACTGCAGTTACATTCACCAAAAAAAATTCCATATGTAGTTTCGATTATAGCCAAAATATTGGAGCGAAGCTACATCGTTCTCCGTTTGATTGGCCACCGTCAGTCTTAGATATGTGATAACTATCAGGGCCTAACGGTGAATTCTTAAGTAGATTCAATTCATTACGTTAGTTACATGCTCATTTAATAAAATAAAGTCATATTAATAATTTAATATTTTCCGTTTCACCTTAATATTTTTTCAATCAACGTAATTATATTTCCTATTTCTAATTAAACCAGAAACGTGAAACAATTAAGTTAAATAAGCTAAAAAAACAAATTATTACTTTATTTTATTGAATGAGCTTATAGTTAATGCGATAGATTGAGTCTACTTAAAAATTTTTGAGGTGTAATAAATTCATGTTCATGGAAATGATTGAAGAGATTCTTTCTGATGGATTATAGATATTATACAATATATTACTTGTAATGCATGATATATTTTATGAATATAACATGTATGATTGACATATTAGGCTGACACAGGATCACTTAAGATTAGTATTATCCGAGTTAATAACTATCAAATTCAACTCTCCTACAATAAAAATATATTCAAGTTTGAACTTAAAAGCTCGGTTCAAATTTAAAAAATTAAATTGGAGCTCCATTTGTTTGCAATTTGACAATAATGTAATTAAGAATGAATGAGAGATTTATCATATTTTTAATTATGAAATTTGATAATATTGCACATATTTTGGAATAATAACAATAATAATTCTTAGAATTTTCATTTTTATATATAAAATATTATTTTATTGTGTTGTTTTATATAATTTTTCAAACAATAATTATCACATTTTTTAAGTATTTAATATGTATTTAATTAATTAAGTGTTAAATAAAATAAATTTATAAATTAAAAATATTTAATAAATATAATTTTATATGTTGAAGAGTTAGATGAATTAAAATAAAAATTAAGAGAGCCGGAAAATTAAAGTAAATATTCTGCTTTTATAATTTGATTTGAAACTAAAATCGGCTTTGAAAAGCACTTGAACTGGATAATTGCACCGCGTATACCTACTCTGTGGATACGATTTGGTCAAATGGGATTCTGGGACAATTAGTATTCATAGATAGGAGGTATAATATTTCACATTAAATTATATCCATATTTTTTTAATTATTTTTTAATATTTTTTACTTGAATTAATTTTCTTTATAACATTACGTAATTCTGTTGTGTATAATCATGTGACAGCTGTTGACCCAAATATTAAAAAAAGCTTAAAGTACCAAAAGCAGCTATTAGAGTTTAAAAGGATGAAAAGAGTTTTAAAAGATTAAAAAATAATAAAAAAGTGGAGAGAGAAGACAAGAAAAATAGTAGGCCATGACTAAGTTGCCGTTTTAAGTTGAAGACAAAATAGATATGGCAAGAAAGAAATATGGGGCTGGATGTTGGTTCCATATCTTAATTAAATCCTTTTTGTCTGGTGCATTGGTCAATTGGATCTGTAATTTCCATAAGGTCTTAGCTAAGTATGGTCCCATTTGTCTCTGCTTAGCATGGGACTAGGACTGGGGGACTAGGACTGGGACTAAGACTGGGACTAGGACCTCTAACTCTGTACTCATTACACTGACATCCGTTATCCTGTTACTGTATATTTTTTCTTGAATTTTCTTTTTTTTTTCTTTTCTTTTATTTTCTTAAGTTCTGTTTTTTTTTTCTTTTTTTTATTAAAGTTAGTTATTTAATATCATATCAAATGAAATAACATTATGATTTCTTTTTTAAATGAACAATTATTTT
Organism: Jatropha curcas; assembly: GCF_041381405.1. Taxonomy (NCBI): domain Eukaryota; kingdom Viridiplantae; phylum Streptophyta; class Magnoliopsida; order Malpighiales; family Euphorbiaceae; genus Jatropha; species Jatropha curcas. The sequence continues at coordinate 19,038,700 of NC_143156.1, read as the reverse complement.
AAAAAAATCATATAATGCGCTAGACGACAATCATGATGGTGATTCAAATTATCAAAGTATTATTACATATTGTATATCTTTTCTTAGCTGAGGCATTAGCGTGCTTTGGGTAGGTAAAAAAACTAATACATTAGCTGGTACTCTTTGTTCGGTATAAAATTATTATGGCTTCGTTGGATTTGTATTTATCATGAATGCTTTGGATAAATAGATAAATATGAAAATAGAAGAATTTAGGAGGAAAAAACAAAAATAAAAGAGACACGAGAGAAATATAAAAACTAATATCATGTCTATGCTATGCACATTAAATATCTTTTTTTATAATTTTAGAGATACTGTGATAATATTTTAAAATATAAAATTTAATTAAGAAAAAATATATAATTTAAATTTTTTTATTTTATATTTGTTAATTTTATTGAAAAATTATTTAAATTGAGAACATCTATTCAAATTCAAAATATTAGACTAATTATATAAAAATTAATATCTATAATAAAATTGAAAAAAAAGGAAATATGTATTAAAAATCATTGGTTTTAATTTATTTTTGAATAATAAACTTTCTTAAACGATATTAAAAATAATAAAAGAAATATAATAAAATGGACAATAGAAATTCAATCATAGACGTATATATATAATTCTTAATGATAATTTCTTATAAACCGTTTTCTCTTATGATTTATCAAATTTTTTCTAATTTGATGGAGTAATAGAAATTTTTAGACAAAAAAATATATCAATGTCGAAAAGAAATTGTATTTGAATTATTGAAATTATAAAAAAAATGATCTTACCAAACCTCAAAGAGAGCTCTCTATTTATAGTCTATTAATGAGCAATTAATGGCAATTCAATATATTATCATTAAAACTAATAAAAAAACTATATATTGCAATTTTAAGATAAATAAATATTGAAACGTTTGGATATTCATTATTAATAAAATATTAATAAATATTTTCACCATTAACCTTCTCTATCATTCTTTTAAATATAAATTTTTTCATTCATAATAATAAATGATAACTAGAATTGATTATAATGATATTCAATGTCAATATTATAATAATATTAATTTAAAAGATAAGTTATAGTATATATTAATATGATAATCAACATCAAAATTATGATAATTGTTAATTAAAAAATAGATTATAATATTATAATAATTTAATTATTTAATACATATCAATATGATTATTGAATGACAATTAAGGCGAATATTGTGTAATTTTAATTGAGAAAGATAGGTTACAACATTATAATAATTATAATTATTTACTAATATGTATTAATTATGATAACTGAATGATAATTAATATCAATATTTATATAACAATATAACTAATAATTAAATTCTATGTGATACTATTAAAATTTAAGAGTCTTATATGGCATTATAATCACATGTATCATCAACAGAAATCTTACGTGGTAAGAGCAAGGGAAGCAAATTCATTTAATAAGTGCCACTTGTCAACTTCTTAGAAAAAAAAAAAGCTTACTATATATATATATATATATTGATTAAGGGTTGAAAAAAAAAAAAAGAGACATAAGGTAACTTAAATGCAGTGAAACTATTCGATTTGTTTGTATCAATTACAACATAGTTGCTCCTATAAAAGTAAAGTGCACCTTCTAGAAGAAATATAAAAACACCCAAAAGTAACCTAAATATATGCAATATTTACTGGCCGTGGGAGTTTAAATGGCCATTTTGGCATCAATTCTAGCTATATGATAATTATTCATATCTTTGCCAATTCGGGATTCTTGCTTGGGCCTGGTTTTTTGGCCAGCATTAGCAATGCCTCCTGCATGTGGGTATAGTTAGTCTAGAAACCCGTGTGCATTATAAGCGACCTATGGTTACCCAAGGGACATATCCGTGTTAAAAATTTATTTCTTTAGACTTATTGATTATATTTTATTTGATTTTATAAAATATTTGGATTAAACTTTATAATTTAAAAGGTCTAATTTAAAATCTATTATTAAGGAGCCATCGTTAAAGTATTGATGGGCCGGTTAGATGTATTTGGCTTAAGTGTGGTTAAAATTCTAACTTATATTAGGATTGTATATTCTATTACGGTTATTGAGGATGCCATATTTTCTCTAAAGGAAAATAGAACGGGTTGGTTGACTTTATTTTAGAAAAAGTGATTTTCGTTATTAGACCCATTTGTTGATCCTCAGATTAAAAGTCTCTTACTTTAGAGTTTTATTTTAGAGTCGCTGCCCTCTTTAGGGAAAATTATCAAATTAATCAATTTTTTGGAATCGACTAACTCAGTTTTAAACCAAAGACTGGGCAAGGAAGTTAGGTACAGTATCAGGAAGGTATTAGGCACCCGAACCGCTCGGTTAAATGAGCCTCCACAGTGTGCATTAATTTACAATGATTACTAATAGAATTAATTCTAATTGAGATGTAAAATACATTTTAATGCAATTTTAGAAAACATGTCAAATAAATACATAATTAAATGTAAAAGTACAAAATAAACATCCAAATAAGGGGGAAAGGAGAAAATAATTACAACTCATCTCCTAATGTACATTCTACCCCTTAATCCCCTTAAACTTTTCCAAACCCAACAATATTATAAACAACTTAATTAATGGAATCCATTATGGGACCCTACATAAAGCTCAGTATAATAATAAAAAATAATAAATATCATCAATGAATAGTAAACATAGAAATAAATAAACATTCATAGAATCACAATACATTTATTCAATTAATGATAACATGATGCATGTTCATGTTCATAAGCTAAAATTTAGTGGGTTAGCCCAATAATAATCACAAAGCAATAAATACAAATGCATAAATGTAAAAGGTTGAATCTTAAAGGTTCATAAAAGTAAAGAGCAATAAATTAAAAGCAATAACTTAAAGGATTAAACAAGGTTTGAGTTCAAAGCCTTGATGTTCATCATGGTTGATGAACAAATACACTCGTCACTACCCATTTCTTGCTAGTTTATGTTTATTCCATCCATTATAGGTCAAATCACAATCTAGAACAATAATGTTTGGTGCTTGACTAATGGAATACTGATTTAGGATCATTTATTGATTTTTAGTGTTATGGACCTTTGAAACGAAGGTCTGTGTATTACTAGAGAAATGGCGTGCGCTAGATGAGAAATGGCATGCGCTACATGTAGTGGTACTTGGACCTTATCTAGATCAAGGTGTCACAAAACGAAGGTTTGAGCCTTTATTTCATCACTTTCACGTTTCTAGGCTTCTGAAATGAAGGTCTGTGCGTCACTAGAGAAGTGGCATGCACCATTATGTGTGATGCTCGGACCTTGCCTTGATTAGAAGATACAGAACATGATTCTGGGCATTCTGACTGTAGGAGAAGTGGCATGCGCCACACATAGGGGGGTGCGACCCTTGCTTAGTGGCGTGCGTCACTTCTGACACAGTCAAAAGCCTTCTAGTTGTTCATAGATTTCTCTCCCAACTAATAAAGAAAAGGTGTTTTCACACGAAAATAAAAATAAAAAAACAAAGAATAAGTTTTAGGGCTCTCAGGGATTACCTTTACTTGAAAGATTCCAAAGATTTTGGGAAAATGAATCAAAGAAATCCCAAAAGTTTTATTCTTGAACCAAAAATCCGAGTTTGAGATTTAATGTGAGTATTTATGGATTTTGTTGATCAACAATCGGGGAGTTTTTATCAAAGATGATTGAATGAAACCGAGAATCAAAGTAGAAACACAAGTTTTACTTCGACTAAGGTAAAGTTTTCAAAATAATAGAGTTTCCCTTAGTTAATAAAAAATTCCTCCTTTAGCACAAATCCCAATGCCCAATTTATAGTCAAATGGAAGAATGTTGCCCTAATCTTAGGGCTTCGGTGGCAAGTGCCACCGGTGGGCCCCAAAATCAAGTCGGATCCATTTTTTGTCAAATCAGACTGGGTGGCATGTAAAATGAGGTGGTACACTAGAAAGTGTGCCAAGCAGACCTGAAGCGCTTCTCGATCCCGGTTTCACAGTGAAACACCAAAAATCTGAAAAAGTAAAAATGGTGAAATAACTCCATTATCTTAACCACAGACCATCGATTCGAGAATCAGAGCGATGGGAAGTCCCGATTCAATTTTATATAAATTGAATTATTACTGCGCCATTGAGGAACAAAAATTGAGCATTTACAGTTATTATGGGAGACTCTAATAGTTTCCTATATATAGATTATGTCCCCTCTCTCTAGTCTACGTGTAGAAAGACAAAATTATTCTCAACCCATTGTGAGTTTGTAGACATGGAGAGAAAACACTTAGCTGTTCCACGGATAATTGTGTGGCTGTTTGTATTTAGTTCAACCTAGCATTTGGGATCAAGATGGTGTCAATGGATGTAGACAAGAGAACCTATAAGTTATTCTATTTTATGTAATTTCAATTTATATATGAGTATCTTGGCCACTTAAATTCTAACATGTTGTATCAGAGTGTAATATATATAAATTGAAATTCGATTATGATTTGTGGATTGCATATGTGATTGAATCGATAATCTAATGCTTGGGTGTTTTGAATTGATTATGGAATTCTTGAATTATTGGTTCTTCAATTTGTTTTGATTTTATTATCAAAGCATAAATGTTGTATTGCTTCCTTTTCAATTTACAACCTATGTATATATCTTGGAGATATGGTTTTTTTAAAAAAAATTGTTTTTTGGCAATAAAATATCGTCTTGCTAAAAAATTTGTATATTAATATGAATATCTATACCAAAGTGAGTTATTCATAGAGATTTATGGATTTTCATTACATGATGTATGTAAGACGAAATTTTTTGATTTTTTTATATATTAATCTACACAAAGGGGATTGGTATATATAATAAATTAAGGTTTAATGGAATATAATATTACAGAGAATTCATAGATTAAAAATACATCTACCCAAAAGGGATATATTTTATTTCTTGAGAGTCTATGTTTTCTATATATGTTACTCCAATATTGGAAAGACCTATTTGTATGTTGTATTACCTACTCAAATGAGATTTTATAATCATACACCTGGACTCTCGTCAGAATAAAGCTTATTCTTGCATTCAAACTATCCATTATTTTATTTTCTCTTATATTTGTTAGGATAATCTCTTGAACAATTACTTTTGCTGTCAACAACCAATTTGATAGTATTGAGGTTTTAATTGGAGCCAACTATAAGTAATGGAAATTAGATATTGGACTTATCTTTATGAATGAGTGATTTAGATATTGCCTTGTATGAGCCTGAGCCTCCTATACCCTTAGAAACTAGTACTACCAAGCAAAAGGATACCCACAAGATTGAGTCAAGAGCTAACCGCCTTACTGTGATGGCTATTAAGAAGGGTATGTAGTTGTGCATATCTTGGGTTCTGTTCCTGATAGCGATAATGCTAAAACTTTTTTTTGATGCCATAGGCAATTTAGACCTAGAAACTAATAAAGCTGAATCTGGAGAGCTTATGGGGAAACTTATGGGTATGAAATATGAAGGGGTAGGTGGGGTAAGAAAGTACATCTATAAAATGCTTACTTACCAAAAACGACTTATTGTTATGAAAATTATCCTCCCTGATGAGTTCATTGTTCACCAAGTTCTTAATACTTTGCCCTCTCAATTCAGTCTGCTAAAAACTGCTTATAATGTTGTGAAAGAAAAATGGTCCATTTGTGAGCGAAATATGGTCCATTTGTGAGCTTATAATTAAATGTTCTCAAGAAGAGGAAAAACAACTTAAGGAAAAAAGGTGTTGAAAACTTGGTGGAAGAAGCAACTGCTTTAGTTGTTTCCCAACCTAAACCTTCTATCCAAAATATTCATCGGAGGAAAAGGGGGGTTAATAACTATAATAAAGGTCCCAAAAAAAAAATGGTAAGTCTCACAATCTTAGTGTTAAAGCTAATGTAAGGAAAGAAGAAAAATGTTGGTTTTGCAAGAAGAAGGGTCATAGGAGACATGACTGCACAAAATATAAGATCTAGTAAAAAAATATGAAAGGTAACACTTTTGCTTACGTTTGTTTTGAATCTCATTTAGTCAATGTTCCTCTTAATTCTTGGTGGATTTATACTGGAGCATTTGTTTATATTTGCAATACCTTGTGGGGTTCAAAAATAAATGGAAGCCAAGTGAACCTGAAAGATTTTTAGTCGTAGGGGATGGGCATAAAGTCAAAGTTGAATTCGTAGGAGAAGTTGCCTTAGTTTTAGATTTTGGTTTCAGTCTTATTTTAAAAATATTTTCTATGTACCTACGCAATGAAATTTGATTTCAGTTAAGAAATTTGATTTGGAAGGTTATTTTCTAAATATTGGTTTTGAAAAAATTGATGTGTCTTTTAATTCTTCTATTGTGGGGCATGCATATATTTGTGATAATCTTTATAAATTGTCTTTATCCCAAATTGAAAATTTTTCTATGCATGTTGATAAAGAGATTTGTAAATGCCGTTTAGCAAAAGAAAAGTATTTCATGTTGTGGCATAAACGTTTAGGTCATATTTCTAAAGAAAGAGATGAAAAACTTGTAAAAGATAATTTTTTACATCCACTTAGCAAAATAGATTTTGAAGATTGTGTTGATTATTTTAGAAGTAAATTTTGTCTTCTACCTTGTCTGGTCATTCATATTTTATAACCTTTATTGATGATTTTTCTCATTTTGGATATGTCTACCTTATTAAAGAAAAATATGAGGCACTTGATATGTTTAAAATTTTAAATTTTAAGTTGAGAATCAACTAGATAAAAGAATCAAGATTGTGAGATCTGACCGTGGTGGTGAGTATTATGGGAAACATGGGGAAGTAGGACAACAAATGGGACCATTTGCTAAGTACTTACAATAGTGTGGGATTGTTGCCCAATATAAAATTCCTGGAATGCCTGAAGAAAATGGTATGGCAGAGAGATGTAATCACACTCTTATGGATATGGTTAGATCCATGATGGCTAGGAGCAATTTACCTTAATACCTTTGAGGTGAAGCTCTTAAGACTTCCCTTTATATATTAAATAGAGCGCCCATTAAATCTGTTCCTAAAACACCTTTTGAGTTGTGGACCAACCTTAAGCCTAATCTTAATCATCTTCGTGCTTGGAGTTTTCCTAGAGAGGTTAAAATATATAATCCCTTAGAAAAGAAAACTGATCCCAAAACCATTCGTTGTTACTTCATAAGTTATCCAGATAAGTCAAAAGGTTATAGGTTTTATTATCCTCATCATGACACAAAAATTGCTGGATTATTGCTGAATCCATTAATGCTAAGTTCCTAGAATTTGATGTTTGTGATGAGAATTATTACATTTGACTCCATCAAATGATCATGTTTCTATTCCTTTGGCACATGAAAAAATTGTTTATCAACTTGAGATTAGAGATTAGAAGAAAACCAACAAGTAGAAGTTCCTCAAGTGGAGGAACATGCACCTCAACAAATAGAAGAAGAGCTTGTTAGATGATCAACTAGGCAAAGAAGATCTGCCATATCTAATGATTATATAGTCTATTTGGGGGAGAATGATTATGATGTTGGGCAAGTGGTGGATCCACTTAATTATGGTGAAGCAATAGTTAGTTCACAAAGTGATACACAACAAAAGGCAATGATTGATATAAAATGGAGTCAATGTGTAAAAATAAGGTGTGAGAGCTTGTTGAATTACCAAGTGGTTTTAAACCTATTGGTTGTAAGTGGGTGTATAAAACCAAAAAGGATTCAAATGAAAAAATAGATAGATTTAAGGTTAGATTGGTAGCTAATGGTTTTACCTAAAGAGAAGGTATTGACTTTAATGAAATGTTTTCTCCTGTTTCCTACAAAGATTCTTTTAGAATTATTATGGCTTTGGTTATACATTTTGATTTAGAACTTCATCAAAAGTATGTGAAAACTGCTTTTTTGAATGGAAACTTAGATGAAAAAGTTTTTGTGGTGCAACCTAAGGGATTTGTGATTCCTGATAAAGAACATATGGTGTGTAAGTTAAATAGATCTATTTATGGTCTAAATTAGACTTTTAGGCGATGACATTTGAATTTGATAAAGTTATGACTGACCTTGATTTTATTGAAAATAAGATTGATCAATGCATATATCATAAGGTTAGTGGAAGGAAATTTATTTTCCTTGTTTTATATGTTGATGATATTTTGCTTGCATGAGGTTATTGCATGAGATTAAACTTTTGTTGTCCAAAACTTTTGATATCAAAGACCTAGGTGAGGCATCTTTTGTTCTTGGGATTGAAATCATTAGAGATAGGTCTAAATTTTGGGACTTTCACAAAGGTCTTACATAGATAGAGTACAAAAACATTTCATTATGGAGAATTATAAGCCTTAGCATGCGCCAATGACATAAGGAGACAAGTTTAGTAAGAATCAATGTCCCAAGAATAAAATTGAGAAGCAATCTATGGTTAAAATCCCTTATTCTAGTGCGGTGGGGAGTTTAATGTATGCACAAGTATGCACTAGACCTGATATATCTTATGCTGTGGGTGTGCTTGGTAGATACATTGTTTGCAATTTTGCAAGTGTACAGATCGTGCAAGTAGTATATTTAAAGATATCATCCTCAGGGATGGGGGGACTGAGTGTTAGTTTTGAATCCAAATGTATTGTCTAGAAATTAGATAAAAACCTTTTTGTTCTAACTAATTAAAATGCAAAACAGGCTAATACTTTTGGTTGAAAATAAAAAGAAATAATCTAAATCTTTGTTTATCAAGTAAGGAAGGCACTAGTGTTGGGATCAATACCATTGAACAACATTATGATCTCAAATTTCCTCTTTCAATCTATTAATGAATGCATCTTGAAGGGGGAGGAGTCCATTTATATTTATGCTCTCTTCCAAGCAACATAAACGTTCCGGAATCATAAGAACACTTACTTTCATGGTGTAATGATGATTCCAACCCATTAATCTCTGTGATTCTCCCTAGTTCCTCAAAGGAATAGCTTATTCCTAAATCTATCTCCTAGGTTCCTCTCATTTCCTTTCGTACAAATATGGAGCTCTATCATATTCATAAGCATTAAGCACACGCATATAAGAATCAGGAAAGCATCTAATAAATAGAAATGACGGGAATTAATTACATAGTTATTACTCAAATGGTTTTTCACCCAACACTAGCTAAGGGAACTACTCACTACAAATAATCAATTTACAAATCAAAAGATTAAAAGGAGTTGGAAGCTCTAGAACCATCCTTGTCCACGAGAGAAAACCAAGAAAGAAACCTTGTTTCAATTACTAATTATAGAGCAATTCCTAGAGTTGGAACCAACTTTTGTGCCCTCTTAATCTTTATTTTTCCCTAGCCTTGCTTGATGCCATCTGTGTCCCTTCTTCCTTCTTTTAGAGTACAGAGAGGATCTATCAGGATCTGCATATTTGTCTTGAAAAATAAATCTTTGACCTATTCTCCCACTTTCAGCTGCTAGCTGGGAAAACATACAGCCGGTGCGCCGGGTTTGCTTTCTCGTGCTTTGCATTCACCATACCAAATTCATGGTCCATCATACATTCGAACAAGGTTCTCGCGGCTGTTGTGTCGGGTGTGCATTTTGCTTTGAACTTTCTAACTTGCTGGAGCAGAATTCACAGCTAGTGAACTGGCCGTACATTTTGCACCAAATACTTCTGACTTTCTAACGCATAAAGCACGGGCGATACACCGCTTTTGCATTTTCCCGCTTGGTCTTCCTCTTGTAAGATGGTCCAAAATGACCGAAATGACCCTTGCCTTAGTGTTTTCTCCTCCAAAAAGGTGGGACCTACACTATAAGATAAGACAAATGCAACATATGCATTGCATATTTTTCCCTGTGTTGTTATTTTTTTATACTTGGAGATATGTACTCGTCTGAGAGCCTTGTCATAGCTAACTTGAGGTGTGCCGCCTCATATAATTGACACACCTCATTATAATCGGCAATAGGCACCTGCATTATAAGACAGAAGCAACCAATAAGAGTGCAACATAATACAAAAAAAAAAAAAAATAGTTGTCAGAGGAAGAGAAGAGAATACTTATGTGGGTGCAGCCTAGCGGAATCATCCGGTAGGGGCTTACAAGATGGGTCTCCAGCATACCTTGTGCTTCCCGCCTCATGCGCTCTGAGATGAATGAGAAGGAGGCACTTGAGCCATGCTCCGGCTTGCTAATAACGACAGCCATATCTGAAGCCTCAAAATCAGAACCCCTCCTCACATGCTTGTCGTGCTGTTGCCGCTATAAGAGCAAAGTAAAATCAGTTGATAAACAAAAATAAAAATTGGGGCAAAACTAAAAATAGATAAAGGAAATAAAACTTACCCGAGCTAGGGCACCGCCCTGGTCTCTATCTAGATCCTCCACCTCAGCAAAAGGGTTAAACTCGGATGGTGGATGGACATCTACCAGAAGCTAAGTCCACATGAATAAGGCATCGACACTAAGCATGAAAGCTGCCAGGTGATTAGTAGTTGCCAATCCTTTGCGTGCAACCGCGATGTCTTGCCTAGCCTGGTAGACCGGGTGGACAACAAATAATACGACACGTCATGAGGCACCCTCTTCCTGTCTGGACCAAGATCCCATTCGTACACCCTCTCTCTAAGGTAGTACATGTTATAGAACAGACCAGACAGGAGAAGCCTCCTCTGTTGGTACCCAATAGCCGCTTGGACAAAGTCGGGGTACTCAGCTATCTGTCCCTATACGTACTTCACTATCTACAAAAATTACTAAAAACAAAAAAAAAAAGAAGAAAACAAAGAAGATAGATGAAAAAAAAAAGAAAAAAATCAGGAAAAAAGATAGAAAGAGAAAAAGAAAAAGAAGAAAGAAAAAAAAAAGAAAAGAAAGAAAAAAAAGAAGAAAGAGAATAAAAATAAAGGCAGTGTGAAGTAGCAACTCACCCGATCTCAGAACAGGCCATTCAGTATTTTCCTGAATGCCGATGTGTTTGAAGTAGTATGGGCATAGCTCTGGCTGAATCTCCAAGCTCGGTCTCGATGGAGAGTCCTCATGTTAGTATCAGTGTCAAAGCCATACAAGCTCGGCTTAGGGAGGACTTAGTGCTCATATGCCTAGATTTATGCTAAGAATAAAGAGAAAGTCAATAAATAAGTAAAAAGAGCACGAAGAAAGCAGAAAAGAGGAAGAATCATCGAAGAGAATATAATTTCGTCCCTTGATGATGCGCCTGTAGCCAATCTTCAGGTGCGCTCCTTAAATGTGGAGATCCATCCTATAGTATAGATACGATAAGGTAGCAGCTCCCTAGTTATACTGCCTAGTTGCATCTAAATACTATAAAGGTGATAGCAGCACCAAATCTGCATCGTTACCATGGTTTGTGAATAAGGTGGTCAACAACAGATAGAAGAGGAAAGCCCAAGCCACCATGTCCACGTCCAACTCCTCCATGCGCTCTCGAGGCATCTCCTTATAATGTGAGATGATGCTCTTGTAGCTGACCCTCTTATCAGAAATGATGGGCTCCATCCCGATAGTTGCTCTAAGTTCTCACCCGCAAACCTGATTGATGTAGAAGCCTCAATTGGTCATCAAATACAACTGATCTCCCTTCCAAAGGAAGTCCGATGATGACAACGAAGTCCATCGGAGTGATAGTCATCTTGTAAAACGTCATGTGGAAGGTATAAATGGTGTCCATCCACCATTCCATAGGCACCAAGATGTTAGAGGGAAGGGTTTGCCCTTGCACTTGTGGTAGTTTGTCGACGAAGCGACCAAAGCTCGCCTCCTAGATACGGTCCTGGACTCGGACATGCAACCGGTCAAACCACTCACCAACTGTATAGGCATTTATGGGTCCCATTTATGTATGGCACAACCCAAGAGGGAGGGTAAATTGGGTTTTCTAAAAATTTAACTTTCAAAAATAAAAATCAGAATTCTGTTGCAGCAGAATAGAAAGCGTTTGTGAGAGAAGGTCATTAGGTTTAGAACCACCTCACAAAGCTTGTTGAAAATATAAAAAGTCTCTGTGAAGAATAGATGTTGTATTTAGAATTGCTTCACAAAGCTTAAGAAATTTTAGAATAAATCCGTGAAGGATAGTTATTGCATTTAGAGCTACTTCAAAAAGCTTAAGGAAGTTTAGAAAAACTCTGTGAGGAACAACTATTGTGATTAGAACAGCTTCACAAAGCTTAAGCAATTTTAGAATAACATTGTGAAGAATAATTATTGCATTTAGAATTACTTCACAAAGCTTAAGTAAGTTTAGAAACACTCTGTGAAGAATAACTATTGCGATTAGAACAGCTTAAGCAAGTTTAGAAAGACTCTGTGAAGAAAAACTCTGTGAAGAAAAACTATTGCGATTAGAACAGCTTCACAAAGCTTATTGCTATTTTAAAAAGATTCTGTGAAGAATAGTTATTGCATTTTAGAACAAGTTCACAAAGCCTTAAGCAAGATTAGAAAAACTGATTACATATATTGTGATTTATACTGAATGTCAAAATGCAAATTGGATCTTGGTATAAACACAATAGAGAAATCCAGAGTTCTGATGTTCCACATAGATAAGGCTTATTCACGTTTAGAATCAGAAACTCATTAACAACTTTGCATTTCTGAATAGATTGACAGTTGTGTAAATAGAATATAATAAAGCAGAATTTCAGAAAATAAAAGAAGATAAACACAGAGATTTATAGTGGTGCAGCACTAACTCGCCTACATCGACTCCCCAAGACTCATCTTGAGATCCTCCACTATGTTATCTGTTGGCTCAAGGGTCAATTTCTAATCTCGGATTTTGATGATTAATACAAAACGAATAAATTTAAATTTTGCTATTTGTGCTAATAATATTTTATGCAGAATTGTATGGAAAGAAATCGTACAAGGCAAGTCCTACATTGAGTGTGAAGATAATCCGAAGACCCTAGTAGCTAGGTATTTAGGATATTTTGTAGGATAGAGAGAAAATCCATATATGAGCACATAAATTAATTTTTCTCTCAAAAATATTTTTCAGAAATTAGATTTTTTCAAAATAAATTCTTTTATTTGTTTTCGAAGAATATTCCTTAAATCGAAATGATTTAATTTCCTAAAACTAAAGAGATTACTTCTCTAATGTTTTTGGTAATAAAATCATACACTTTTCGGAAATATATTTTGAAAGATCTAAAGTACTTAAATTTATTTGCTTACCTTAAAAACGAAGGTGAATCTTTTTCGTTTTTAGTAAGAGCATCCTTCCGTAAAAGTATTTTTCCAAATAATGCTGCCGAAAATCTTTTATTTAAAGGAAAGCAAAATTGTGTTTTATTTTCTTACCAAAAAGGATAAAATAAATTTTTGGTAACAAAGATTTTCATATCTTCTAAATAAGGAAAGAAGATATTCTGATTTCAAATGAAATATCCACTTTCCAAATGCAAGGGACACGATGCTCTCTATATATAGGAGCTTTCACGTCTTAAGCTATGGTGAAGTAAGAGTTTTCGTTTTAAGAGCATTCTCTCGTTGATCAAATCTTTATCTCTCAAAACTTACTCTCTACCCCCATTTTTCTTTTCATCTCTACACTTAACATTTTTATCTTTAAAGTGAAAAGAATTTTTACAATTACTTTTGAAAAATGGTTCTGTGTTCTAATTGATCTTCTAATCTGATAAACTGTTTTTCCTGTGCTTATATGTGTGTTTCTTTCTGTCTATTTAGATTCTGTAATTTATAGTAGACAGGCTTTTTATTTGTTAAACTTTTGTGTGTAATAGCTTAGGTTAGAAGCTATTGAGATAGAGGTTATCAAGCGACCTTCTCCATGTGTGGAATGTTAATGTCTTGAATTGAGTTTATGTACTCTGCCAAAAACAAAAAGGGTTGAGGTTAACTAGAACCTTTGGAAAATCTAGTGGGACAAAGGGGAAGATCTAGGTGTTGATCTATTGCCTTGTACTGTTGGTTTGTCTCTTACCCTTTAAAAGAGATAACATAGTTGAGTATCTCAAGATGCGTCTTGGGGAGTGGATGTAGGCGAGTTAGTGCCGAACCACTATAAATCTCTGTGTTGATCTTTTTATTTTAGAAGTTTGCTTGATACTGTCTTTATAACACCTTCGTTTAATTTTTAGAAACGGTAAAATTGTTAATGATTCAGATGTTCTAAAACGGTAATAAGTCTTATCTCTTCTGAACATTAGAACTCTCTAATAAGTGAATATACCATGTTCTAACTGTTGTTCTATTCACAGTATATTTCACTGATTGGGTTTCTAATTAATTTTCTAAACTTTATGAGGAAGTTCTAATCTTGATAGCTTTCCATCATAAAGTCGTTCTGATATTTGATTAAGGCTCTGTGAAGAAGTTCTGAATTTAATAACTGTCTTTCACATAGCTTTATATGATTTTTCAAACTTTATGAGGAAGTTCTAATCTCAATAACTTTCCTTCGTAAAGAAGCTTTGATATTGAATAAGTCAGTGTGAAGCTGTTCTAATCAATAGCTGCACTTTGCATAGACTTTCTATCTTTTATAATTAGAACATTGTGAGGTGATTCTAATCTATATTCTATTCTCACAAAGTTCTTTGTGTTTTCCGCTGCACTTAGAATTCTATATTTTTTTTAGAATTTCTAAAATTTGTATCAGTTTTTAGAAAACCCAATTCACCCCCCCTCTTGGGTTGTGCCATACATATACGGGAGCCACATTATCTCTTTCCAAGGGTAAGAGACAAACCAACAATACAAGGAAATAGATCAACACCTAGATCTAACTTTTGTCCCACTAGATTTTCCAAACGTTCTGGTCAACCTTAACCCTTTTTGTTTTTGGAGAGAACAGAAACTCACATCAAGACATTAGAATCTCATACAAGGAGAAGGTTTCTTGATAACCTATTCGACCATAGCTTTTCACCTAAGCTATTACACAAAAGTTTTTCAATTAAAGAGCTTGTCTACAACAGATTATAGAATCTATATATAGAGAGAGAAATGCAAATGTAAGCACAGGAAGAATAGAACACAGATTTAAAAAATGGATTTAAGGATCAGAACTGTTCTCCCATCATACTCGTTTCAAACTCACCCTGCTTAATCTTAGAAAATTCCTTACAAAGAAGGTCATTAGTAGAACCAAAGATTATGTTATCAACATAGATTTGTACAACTAGAATATCATGTGCTTTATTCTTAATAAAAAGTGTAGTATCAATCTTTCGTCTAGAAAACCATTTTGTAACAAAAACTTACTTAATCTTTCATACCAAGCTCTAGGAGCTTGTTTTAAACCATAAAAAGCTTTAGTAAGTTTGTAAACATGATTTGGTTTATCATAAACTTCAAAACTAGGTGGTTGTTCTTCATACACTTCTTCATTTAGAAAACCATTTAGAAAAGCACTTTTCATATCCATTTGATAGAACATGAAGTTTTTAAAACGTGCATATGCACAAAGCATTCTAATGGCCTCAAGTCCAGCAACCGGAGCAAAGGTCTTATTAAAATCGATGTCCTCTTCTTGGTTGTAACCTTGAGCCACTAATCTTACATTGTTTCTCACAATATTACCTTGTTCATCAAGCTTATTTCTAGACACCCATTTTGTTCCAATAACAGAATGGTTTTTAGGTCTAGAAATAAGTTTCCAAACTTGGTTTATCTCAAACTGATTTAGTTCTTCTTGCATAGCAAGAATCCAACTTTCATTCTTTTGAGCATCTTCTAAATTCTTAAGTTCTAATTGAGAAACAAAAGCAACATTACCAAAATATCTCTTAAATTGAGCTCTGGTCATCATCCTTTCTGAAGGGTTGTCCATGATGTCCTCTTGAGGATGATACTTGTGGAATCGGTACTCTTTTGGTAATTTAGAATTCTAATTTTCTGTTTTCGGCATTTGACTTTTAGTTACGTTCTGGTCTTCATGTTCATTTTCTGTTTCAGCCTGATTTTCAACATTCTGCTCACTTTCTGGCTGTTCTAGCCGTTCTAATTTTTCATTTTGCTTTTCTTGATTGAAATCTACAACATCATCATTTTCCAAAATTCTAAAAGTAGAATCAGATTCATCAAACACAATATGGATAGATTCTTCTACAACTAGAGTTTTCTTATTAAACACCCTGTATGCTTTACTATTACTAGAATATCCTAGAAAAATTCCTTTATAAGATTTAACATCGAATTTGGTAAGGTGATTTTTCTTGTTATCTAGAATAAAACATTTACACCCAAAGATGTGAAAATAACCAATATTTGGCTTTCTAATTTTGTATAGCTCATATGGAGTCTTTTTCAGTTTAGATCTTACCAAAGCCTTGTTTAGAATATAACAGGCAATGTTAACAGCTTTTGCTCAGAAATACTTTGGTAACTTAGAATCACTCAGCATGGTTCTGGCCATTTTCTGAAGTGTTCTATTCTTGCGTTCCACTACTCCATTCTGCTGGGGTATTCTAGGTGCTTAGAAGTTATGGAAGATTCATAATTCTTTGTAAAAAGCATCGAAGTTCTGATTCTCAAATTCTCTTCCATGATCACTTCTAATCACAGAGATGTTGTATCCTTTCTCATTCTGTATTCTCTTGGAAAGATGAATAAACATGTCATATGACTCATCCTTATTTGTAAGGAAGAGTGTCCAGGTGAGTCTAGAGTAATCATTTACAATAGAAAATTCATAGAATTTACCTCCAAGACTAGAAGGTATAACAGGTCCAAATAAATTAAGGTGTAGCAATTCTATAGGTCGAGAAGTAAAAACCATGCCCTTAGATTTGATAGATGTTTTAGTTTGTTTGCCCAATTGACAAGCATCACAAATGTGATCTTTTTCAAAATTTAGCTTTGGCAAACCACGAACCAAACATCTTTTTGACAATTTAGAAATAAGGTGCATGCTTGCATGTCCAAGTCTTTTATACCATAACCAACTAGAATTGTCAACAGAAACTAGGCATATGTCTAGGTTATGCATATCAGAAAGATCTACTAGGTATATATTCCCAAACCTTTTTCCTACAAATAAAGTTTTGTTATCATGCATGTTTTGAACTTCATAATAAGAGGGTTTAAAGATCACTCTTCTAGTTTTATCACAAACATAACTGACACTTAACAAGTTATAACGTAATCCTTCTGCTAAGCATACGTCTTCTATTGAAGGATTAGAACCTACTACACCAATACTAATGATTTTACCTTTTGCTTTGTCTCCAAAGCTCACTGTACCTCCCTTTTTTCTTTTCTAATCTAGTGAATTTCTTTCTATCACCAGTCATATGCCTATAGCAAGCGCTATCCATGTACCATATTTCTGTTTTTAGCTCACTCCTTAGGCACATCTGAAAAGATCACACAGATTTAGGTACCCAACTTGTATTAGGTCCTGAAGAGTTAGTGGTGACAGGTGTAGATCCTTTTATATTTATCTTACTATGATTTTTCTTACTGTTGAGACTTCTTGATATTTCAAAGTGCTTCTGATGTTCTAAAGTCACAACATTAGAAATAGCATTTTTCTATTTAGAAACATGATTTTGTCTTGAAATGTTATCATAGCTAGAACTTGTCTTTTCTTTAGAAAGCGATTCTGAAATTGACTTTAGAATTCTAATCTTGGTTTTCAGAGATTCATTTTCAGAATTTAGATTTTTACATTTTTCTTTAATGTTTTTCAGATTTTCAGAAAATTTCTCATTACAATCTTTAAGATATTTAATCTCTATGATAAGATCTTTACATGTAACTTCTTAATAAAAAGCATCTTTCAAATGATTACATTAAGTTTCCAATTTTCTAAAGTCTTTCTTTAGAACTTTATGCTTTTTAACAAGCTTTTCAAATTCAGTGAAAGGTTATTATATGTATCTAGAAGATCACTTTCAAATTCAAGTTCAGAGATGCTTACATTGCTTTCATAACGTTTTTGGCCTGTTGCATCTGCTTCACTACTTTCAACTTTCTGTGTTGAAGTCGGAGTGCTGATTTCCTTGGAGTCAGAATTGATAATGGCCATTAAATAGATATTCGCAATTTCCTCCTGGTCACTTTGACTTTCAAAATTAGAATCGTCTGAGTCACTCCAAATAGCTACAAATGCCTGCTTCAGTTTTTCTTTCTTTGACTTCTTTTTCAGCTTCGGACATTTAGGCTTGATATGACCGGGCTTGTTGCACTCATAACAAACCACTTTAGGAGGTTCTTTCTTAGGCAAGTTGCTATTTTTAGGTGAAAAGTTCTTTTTGATAAGCTTTTTCTATGGCCTTCCACCTTTTTATAGAACTTCTTGAATCTCTTAGCAACAAGTGCTATATCATCACCATCCAGATCAGAAGAACTTTCTTCACTAGAAACTATTTTCAAAGCTAGTCCTTTCTTTTTCTTATTTTCTACAATCAAAGAAGATTTCATCTCTTCTGAAACAAGAGCTCCCATCAAATAATCATTGGTTACTGGATTCTCTTTATAGTTCATTACAGTTCCTATAGAATCCCATTTTTTAGGTAGAATTCTAATGATTTTCTTAACAAGCTCATCTTCTTGAAATTTACTTTCATGAGTTCTCAAAGGATTAACTATATTTGTAAATCTGGAATTTAGTTCAGCTATACTCTCTCCTTCTTTCATACTAAACATTTCATATTCTCTTCAAAAGATATTGATTCTGGATTCCTTCACTCAGTCAATACCCTTATAGGTAACTCTAAGTTTTTCCCAGACTTCTGATGCAGACTTACATCCATATACTTTGTTGTATTCTGTTGGATCTAATGCATAGTGAAGAATATTGATGGTTTTTGCATTTATAGAAATGTCATTCTAATCAGCATCGATATATTCTTCTTCTGTTTTTAGAACTGTTACATTTTCAACAGTTTTCATAGGAATACGAGAACCAGTTATAGCATTCCTCCAACAATTTATATCAACTGATTTTATAAAGTTTTTCGTTCTAGTTTTCCAATAAGAGTAATTAGAACTATTGAACAGAGGTGGTCTAGAAACAGATTGACCTTCTAAACATGTAAGAGGAAGTGGGACTGCCATGTGATCTTTTCTCTCAAGCTGTTAAGCTTCAAAAAGTTAAGAGCCAAGAGCTCTAATACCAGATTGTGGGTCCCATTTATGTATGACACAATCCAAGAGGGGGGTGAATTGGGTTTTCTAAAAATTGAACTTTCAAAAATAAAAATTAGAATTCTATTACAGCGGAATATAAAGTGTTTGTGAGAGAAATTCATCAAGTTTAGAACCACCTCACAAATCTTATTGAAAATATAGAAAGTCTCTGTGAAGAATAGCTATTGTATTTAGAACTGCTTCACAAAGCTTATGCAAGTTTAGAATAACTCTGTGAAGAATAGTTATTGCATTTAGAACTAGTTCACAAAGCTTAAGCAAGTTTAGAAAGGCGCTTTGAAGAACAACTATTGCGATTAGAACAACTTCACAAAGCGTAAGAAAGTTTAGAAAGACTCTGTGAAGAAAAACTATTGCGATTATGTGAACCCCTCCCCCAAAAATATAGGCATATAATGAATATGACTAAGGGCAGAAATGCACATGAATGTGTGAGTCGCCACCTTGTTTAATTATTTTAGGGTAAACTAGGAAAAAACCCTAAGTTGACTCCAATTTTAATTAACCTAATTACTAAATTAATTATCCCAATGTTTAAGGCACAATCTATGAACCCGAGGTGGATCCCGAGACTATGTCATGCTGATGAACTAACCAATGAATGAATGCTTTGCAAGGTAAATCATGTAATTGGACTAATGAAATGTTTAAGTGATTTCGACTTGCCGCTCGGAGTTAAATCCCAAACGTGCCTACGTACTTCCGTTTGAATGGAAGATCAAAGTCGACGTAGTTCGATAGGCCTTTTTTAAAGGGCTTTGAATGGGTATGCTTAATGCATGAGTGTGTGTATGCTTTGTGCATTTTGTTTAGGCATTTTGCCAAAGTTTGATTGATTTGTTGTTTTAGGCATTTGTTGCCAAAAGTGTTGATTTAAGGCTTTTAGCCAAAAAGATTGATTTAGGCAATTTAGGCCAAAAGTTGATGTGATTTAGGCAATTTAGGCAATTTGTTTGCCAAAAGTGATTATTTGAAGGCTTTTAGCCAAAATGGGTTGATTTAGGCAATTTGTTTGCCAAAAGTATTGATTGGGCGATTGTCGCCAAAATGATTGATTTAAGGCTTTTAGCCAAAAGATTGATTAATTCAAGGCATTTTGCCAAAAATTGATGTGTAATTTAGGCAACTTGTTGCCAAATTGTGATTGATTAAACTGTAGGCAATTTGTTGCAAAAAAAAGTGATTGATTAAGGCTTTTAGCCACAATTATTGATTAATTGGACTTAAGCCGGACTGTTCAAAATAAAGGCGATTATGCCATAGTCATTAATTGATTAGGCTTTTTAGCCAGTATGTTCGAAGTTTGGCATTTTAGCCAGTATGTTCGAAGTTTGGCATGAATACCACGATTATTGGTTAACCGGGCATCTTAGCCTAAACTTATTCACTTAAGGCAATTTATTTGCCAAAATGATGATGATGGCGTGAATGCAGTTGTAGAATTAGGAGTAGAAGAGAATATGCATGAAATGCTGAAATTAAATAGACAGGGTTTCATTATTACTTGAGTTAATAGGCGGCCGCTTCTTAGCTTCAGCTTGAAAATTCCAGATTAAGCTCCTCGTTTGGGGAATATTAATTAAAATTAATTTAATTTAAGTGACCAAGTATCACAACAGCAGAATAAAAGCCTACACTAAATGCAGAAAAAGTAATAAAAGAATCACAAGGAGCGTAGGGGAGAAGAGAGCGTCCGTCAACACAGACTGAGTGAGTAAAATGGTCGCACCGGGGCTGTATTTATAGGGAAAAACCGGGCTGGAGGGCGGCCACTGCCGCCGTGGCCGGCGGCTACCTCCACCGTGCCGGCGGTGACCGCCACCACCGTGGGCGGCGGGCGCCGCCGCCGTGGCTGGCGGACTTGCTATTCTTTCGTTCCAAGGGCTTTTCGGGAGTTTCGTACCTCCAAAAAATATTCCGGGACCAGTTCTGCGATCCTCATAATTTTTCGGACGTTTCAAGTACCATATTGGCATACTTTCGGTGAACTTTCCGAATGGCCTCCGGCCCGACCGGACTGTTTGCAGTCCGGGAAAACATGCTTTTTGGGCCACAAAATTTGAGTATTCACAGTTGCCCCCCACCGGCAACCATAAAAGTGATTTATGGGCGTCGGTGGTTGTCTGAAAAACAAATTTTGAAGGCGAAAATCGGACGCGTCCAGAAGACCCGCCTTTTGGCTATTTCCTTATAAATAGCTGAAGTTTCTTCTTCTTCTTCTTTTTTTTTGGGCCTTAGGGGCCAAAATGTGAATTTTTGGGCCTTAGGGGCCAAAATGTGAACTTTTGGGCCTTTGTGGCCAAATTGTGAATTTTTGGGCCTTTGGGGCCAAATTGGGAATTTTTAGGCCTTAGGGGCCAAAATGTGAACTTCTGGGCCTTTGTGGCCAAATTGGGCATTTTTGGGCCTTTGGGGCCAAATTGAGAATTTTTGGGTCTTAGGGGCCAAAATGTGAACTTCTGGGCCTTAGGGGCCAAAATGTGAACTTCTGGGCCTTTGTGGCCAAATTGGGCATTTTTGGGCCTTTGGGGCGAAATTGAGAATTTTTGGGCCTTAGGGGCCAAAATGTGAATTTTTTTTTTTTATGTTTCTGCACTTACTGTTTTATTAGCATGCACAGCTGGACTAAGAGTTTCTCCAAAAGTCGAAAAGATCAACTTAGGGAGGTACGGTCTTTCTCCTATCGTTACCCTTAGGGGAGTGGTAATTGACAGGGATTTTCTACGGGCCTGCATCAGACTTTGGGACCCAGAGGCCCACGTTTTTCGGTTCGGGGCCATGATGGAGGAGATGTGCTCTCTTTTTGAGGAATTTTGCGCTATTATAGGGTGCGATCCCAATGCCCCTTTAGTCAAGCATGAGGTCAAAATTGGGTATGTTCGGTCGTTTGAAAGCCTGTTTCAGTTCAGCCGGCCACAAGCTAGGGCCATGATTGTTGGTGACCAGAAAGCAATTCTGCTGCCCCTGATTGACGAATTTTCAGAGGTTCACTCAGACGACCCAGACCAGATGAGGCTGAGAATGCGGGCCTTGGTTTTCTGCTTATTAGCTGGTTTCTTGTTCAACAAGGACCTAGGCTTTGGGGATTTGCGACTCTGCCCCATGATTCGGCAGATGGAGGATATGGGTTGCATCGGCGGCATTGTGTTGGGAGAGACTATCAGGAGCCTTGACAGAGCTGCTTTAGGCTTCGATGACTGGACGGTCTCTCCGATTATTCTCCAGGTATTTCCCCTTTTCCTCTTCCTTTTTTCTTCTTTCTTTCGGTTCGTTCCTTTGTAATAGAAAGGATCCATTACTCAGGTTTGGTTAAAGGAAAACCTCCAAGTGGTTGTGCTCCTACTTTCTTGCCTTACAACCCCTCTCAGTATCGTATGCGGAGGATCCTGATCACTCATCCATCTACTGATGCATGGACCTCTTGGCTGATCCATTACTCAGTATCGTATGCGGAGGTACTGTGGTACATTTCCTGGTATGACATCACCCGCTTCATCCAGGTTAGCTTCTGCCACACCCAAGTTTACCTGCTAGGCCTTACACATTGCACGTGGTACTATGCTTCGCGCGTTTTGAGGCAGATGGGGATAGACCAGACTGTTCCGATTGTGGATGGCATTTCAGCTGATTCAGCCATCACTCCGGGTGTTACCCGAGCCGTCCTTAGGGCTTGGGTTAGAGACCATCACATGGTTAAGCCTTTACCTCATCCTGTCAGTGTTCAGACTTCTCCTGAGTATCGGACCTAATCCTGAGTGTACTTGAAGGTTGGGCTCAGGCTGACGCTGATGATGAGGTTGGGACTGATGAGGAGATTGTGTTGGCTCCTCGGATAGGCGAGGTTGGAGAGAGTTCAGCGGCTAGGGATGACTCGGAGGATATTGCCCCACGGAGGCGACGGGACACCTAGACTCTTATAGGCTTTTGGACTTTTGTTGTTTTTCCCTTATTTTGACTTTTTTTTTTACTCTTTATTTGGGGCTTTGACTTTGGATTTTGGATTTTGTTCTTTGGCTTTGGATGTATGTTTCGTTTTTTTTTTTTTTTTGGACTTGGACTTAGACTTCATTATTTATTTATTTTTCTTGGACTCTTTTGCTTTCTGCTTGACTTCGGACTGTTTGACTTTATTGCTTTAATTGGGAATGTCATTCGACTTTTAAGCTTTCCAAGCATTTTCCAACTTTATTTATTCAAGCTCTAATTTTTGCCTAAGCCGCCCTTTCGGGTTTTCAACTTAGCGAGCTACCCATTTTTGCCTAAGCCGCCCTTTTCGGGTTTTGAACTTAGCGGGGCCTGACTTTTGCCTAAGCCGCCCTTTCGGGTTTTCGACTTAGCGGGTTTTTCTCACTTTTTTTTCTTTTCTTTCCTTTTTTTTTTTGGCAAAGAAGAATGAATGATGAAATGATTTTTTCATTAATGTTTAGACCGCGCCCAATGAGGGCTGCCTACATATCTCCGATACACAATTTCCTTTTTTCCCGAGGAGAATCAGGTCTAATGTAGCTCTTTTTACATTATGCAATGCTTATTATACAAAATATCTTTTAACTGACCTAAATTACATGGATTCGTGAATTCCAAACCATCCAAATCAGTCAAAATGACGGCTCCGCTAGACAATATTTTCTTCAACACATAGGTTCCAGCCCAATGAGGACGAAACTTCCCACGTGGGTCTATGATTGGCTGTCTAATTTCCTTCAGGACCAAACAACCTTCTTCCAGTTTTCGATCTTTGACCTTCTTATTAAAATGCCGCGCCATTTTTCTCTGGTAAACTTGAGTTTGGTGGATCGCTTGCAATCATTTTTCGTCCATACCCAAGAGTTGCAAATGATAATTCTTAGCCCAATCTGCTTCGCTGATCTGGCTTTCCTGGATAATCCTCGCCGACTGAACTTCCAGCTCAATAGGCAACACTGCTTCCATACCATACACTAAGGAGTACGGGGTTGCCCTAGTAGGCGTTCTGATTGAAGTCCTGTATCCCCATAAGGCATTTGGTAATTGTTCGTGCCAAGCTTTATGCTTTTGAACTGTCTTTTGTAGAATGACCTTTATAGCCTTATTTGCAGCCTCCACAGCCCCATTTGTTTGTGGCCGATAGGGTGAAGACTTGTGATGCTGAATCTTCTTTTGCTTCAGCAGGTCAGAAAATTCACTTTGAAAGTGGGACCCGTTATCAGTAATAATCTCGAATGGCGTTCCGTACCGACAAAGGATGTTAGTACGAACGAACTGTGCTGCCTTCTTGGCATTCAAGACTGAATAGGAGGCTGCCTCAATCCACTTAGTGAAATAATGAACAGCGACCAGGATAAATTGGTGACCATTGGAAGCCTTTGGGTGGATCTTTCCGAACACGTCTATGCCCCAAGTTGCGAAAGGCCATGGTGAAGCAATAGGATTCAAATTGACCGGACTCCCTATTATGTAAGGAATCCATGATGGTTTGAGCTTCTCCCTCATCAACGCACCTTAGGTGCAGGCCATTCCAACTTCTTTTATACAGAACTCCCCCAGTAAGGAAATATCCAGATGCTAACTGTCTCAATGTCCGTTGATCAGTCTTGGTGGATCCCTCCGGGTAGGCTTCATTCTGAAGATAATTCTGTATATCCCAATACCAGGGCTTGTCGTCCACCAAGTTCATGATATGTGCTGGCTGTTTCTGCAGCCGAACTGTCAGAGGTCGAATGACTTGGTCTCCCCCTACATTAACCATGGAGGCCAAAGTAGCCAGAGCATCAGCAAACTGATTTTTGGCTCGCGGCAAGTAATGGAAGGATAAATCCTCAAATTGCTGAGCCAATTCGTCCAAGCGTTGTAGGTAAGGAACCAAACGCTCTTCCTTAATTTTCCATTTTCTCAAAGCTTGGGAGACTATTAAATTGGAATCCCTGAAAACCTTGAGGACCTTTATTTCCTTTTCCAGGGCTGCTTCTAACCCCTTTATGCAAGCTTCGTACTCGGCTTTATTATTGGTGCAGTCGAAATCTAATTTGACTGCCATTGGGACGTATTCTCCACAAGGAGTTTTGAATACGACTCCAACCCCATTTCCATGGTAGTTTGAAGCTCCATCGAAGTACATTTCCCAGACTTCACTTTCCAAGCTCAACAAGTCTTCATCAGGAAATTCTACCTCTGGCATTTGGTCTTCGACCAGTAATTCTGCTAATTGATCAGCCAAGGCTCCGCCTTTTACTGCCTTTTGTTGTACAAATTTTAAATTATAGGCGGCGAGCACCGACACCCACTTAGCCATCTTACTGTCAAGAACCGGCCTCTCCATAAGGAATTTCAAGGGGTTCGATTCAGAAATAACGTATGTGGTG
Organism: Jatropha curcas; assembly: GCF_041381405.1. Lineage (NCBI taxonomy): Eukaryota > Viridiplantae > Streptophyta > Magnoliopsida > Malpighiales > Euphorbiaceae > Jatropha > Jatropha curcas. The sequence goes on along the minus strand of NC_143156.1, from coordinate 19,013,178 downwards.
TAGGACGAGAGGTAGTGCTGCAGCTTTGTACAAGCCCAAACTAGAGCCAGACACAACTTCTCTATCTTATTGTCTTTTAGCTTGTAGTCTAGCATTCTTTTGCTGAGGTAATACACGGCATTTTCTACCCTGGTGTCTCCTGCTTGTTGAGATAGCATTGCACCCATCGCTTCTTCTGTCACTGATAGGTACAATAACAAAGGCTTTCCTAGCCTTGGTGGCTGTAAAACTGGCGGGGATAACAGATATTGCTTGATTTGGTCGAAAGCTTTCTTACAATCCTCATTCCATTTGATGGCTACTCCATTCCTGAGTAATTTGAAAATCGGACCACAAGTATTGGCCAATTGATTGATGAACCGGCTGATGTACTGTAGCCTTCCCAGGAAACCCCGAACTTCTTTTTCCGTCTTCGGTGCTAGCATTTCCAGAATGGCTTTGGCTTTTGAAGGGTCAATCTCTATGCCCTTCCGACTGACCATATGCCCCAGAAATACTCCGGATGTAGCTCCAAACAGACATTTCGCCGGGTTGAGCTTTAAATTGTACTTTCGAGGTCTAAGGAAGAACTTCTCAAGTGCTGTTGTGTGTTCTTCAGCTGTTTTTTATTTAACAACCATATCGTCCACATACACTTCTACTTCTTTGTGAATCATGTCATGGAAGATGGTCGTTGCCATTCTTTGATAGGTTGCCCCGGCATTTTTGAGCCCAAAAGGCATAACCCTGTAGCAGTAGGTTCCCCACTCCGTGATGAATGCCGTTTTCTCTTTGTCTGGCAAATGCATCATTATTTGATTGTATCCGACAGCAAGATCAGTCAAGGAGACCATCTCGTGTCCAGCCATTCGGTCCACCAACAAGTCAATATGCGGTAGGGGGAAGTCGTCCTTCGGACATGCTTTATTCAAATCCCGATAATCCACACACATTCTGACTTTGCCATCTTTCTTCGGCACCGGCACAATATTCGCTAACCATGTCGGGTAGGCAATGGGTTCTATGAACTTACTCTCCAGTTGCTTGGCTACTTCCTCCTTGATTTTCAAGGACCATTCTGTTTTCAGCCTTCTTAGCTTCTGTTTTACCGGCTTAGCCTCAGGGTATACTGGAATCTTGTGCACCGCTATTGCCGGGTCAATTCTCGTGATGTCACTTGCCTTCCACATGAAGCAATCGGCAAACTTCTTCAAGCATTCAATGACCTGTTCCCTGTTCACACAGTCAGATGCAATGTATGTATGTTCATTTTCTTCTTTGCCAATTAATATTTTTTCTTTTTCATTTTTTATTTCGTTTATTTGATTTTCATTATTTTTGTTTGAAAATGCTTGGAAAGATAGACATGCGGGGTAGCCAATAATTTGCAAGCTCTTATTGATTAGGACGGAATTGTCCTCAAAAATTACATCAAATTTGAAGTCTGGATTTTCTAAATCCGACACAGACGACTCAGAACTGGAATTGGACTCTGACTCGGTTTCAGACTCGGGGTCAGACTCATACTTAGTACAGGACTCGATCATAGACTTTGACTCTAGGTTTGACTCGAGAGGGGGTTTATCAGCGGCGCGCTCCTCCTAGGCATACCAGTTGGTGAGAGGCCCTTTGTTCGGCTTGATCAGGCTCAACAGGTCTTGGTTCCAATCATTTCTAATGATGACCGAAACCTCATCAAAGAGACAGGGCTGTATGAAGTCTTCCACTTCTAGTTCAATTATTGCTTCTGGCTTGTTATCCCAGGTATCAGCAAATATTTCCAGCCCGGGCAGCATTTTCTTAGCTGTCGGGAAGTTGAATGGTTCCTGGAAGCCACAATAAGGAATTGTTTCTCCCGATTTACAGAAATAACCATTCAAAGTCAAATGGTAAGGCCGCATCTGTATACTCTCCTTCTTTCTTCTCCTGGTCCTTTCAGCAAGGTCTTCATCAGTGGGTTCATAACCCAGCCCAAAGGTCCCTTGGTTCACTGGACACTTCCAAGCTTGTAGTGCGGGGTATGTCTTTCCGGACCTTGCCATAACCATTCTCGGCAGGTAGGACATCTTCAGCATTAAAGGAACCATGCAGTTTATTTGCACCGTCTCGAAATCAAAGAGAATTCGAGAGTTTGCAGTTTTTCCTTCTATGAACTGCACAGTGTCATATTGAAATCTCGAGAGGGGTAGGTTGGCATTCTCAGGGTTGCCCTCAAAGAGAGGCTGACCCTTTGTCTTCTTCAGTTGGCTATTGTCATCCCCCTGAATAGTGATAACTTTGCCCTCGTAAGGAAACTTGACCTTTTGGTGCAGGGAAGAGGGTACTGCCTTAGTATGATGTATCCATGGTCGACCCAGAAGTAGGTTGAAACTGGTAGGCACATTAATTACTTGGAATGGGACCTCCATCACAGCTGGCCCAATTGCTAATTTCAACGTGGCAACCCCCAACGCTTCCCTCTGGGTGCTGTCATAGGCTTTGACTATCTGGTCTGATGGACTGAAATCTGCTTCCTCCAATCCCAAATAGCTAGCTACCCTTAGTGGGTAGACATTCAATACTGACCCATTGTCAATGAGAACCATGGGCACAGTCTTTTCTCTGGTCTGAATAGTAACATAAAGTGAATCATTGTGACTGCTTCCTTGCTTGGGCAAGTCATCGTCGGAAAACCCGATGCTTTGCATCTTTGATGATTGGGTGAGGGTGGATACCAGCACTTCAGGGCTAACCTCCACCGATGTTTGAAGTTGGCTCAAAGCCTTGCAAAGAGCTTGGCGATGAGGAAAGGATGATGCCAAGAGTTCCCAAATCGATACCCTAGCTTGTGTCTTTTTTAACTGCGAGAGTACCATGTCTTCCTTTGGCTCCTCTGCCCTCTGGTAGGGCTTATTTGGACCTTGTCCAGGACTAATGGTTCATACTGTCTCCCGCTCCTGGTTATTGCATCGACCTCTTTAGATAAGTCATTCAGGTCCAGGACATAGATGTCATTCATTTCTAGGAATAGTTCGAAAGGATTGATCAATTCCTGATCAGCAACAATAGCGTTTACCCCGTGATTTGGTAAGGGATTAGTGCTAATGTTTGGCTTACTCCTTGGAATAATTGAACCGTTGTCCACCACGTCTTGGATGTGGTTCTTAAGCGTCCAGCACGCTTCAGTCTTGTGCCCGTTACCCTGATGGTACTCACAGTATTCGTCGGCTCTGTAGTTCCTTGGTAATGGATTGGGTGGCGGCCTTGCTTCCAAGGGCTTGATGTAGTTTGCCTTGACAGCCTCTCGGAATACCAAAAGGATTGGCATCTCGAGATCAGTATATGTCCTTCTCGACTGACTGCCATTTCTCATGTTTCCCACACGTAAAGGGTTCGTGGGGGTGATGCTTGCTACTTCGTGGACTTTGCTAGCTTGGCTAGGCTTCTTATATTTTGAGGTTCTCGAGTCTTCTTTCAGTTGCTCCATTTGAATTAAATCCTCTACTTTCGTAGCAGTGGCAATGAGCGACTGGAACGTCGGTAGGTACTGAGTTTGCAATTGTTGCTGGTAGACAGGCAGCAGGTTCTTTATAATTATGTCCACCTGTTCTTGCTCAGAAGGCCGGTTGATCATTTGGGCGGCCTTGGCCCTCCACCTCGTAAGGAACGAGGAAAAGGGTTCGTTGTTCTTTTGTTTGGTGGTTTCCAGTTCCCTCCGAGTAACATCAACCTCCATATTATAGTGGTATTGCGTATTAAACGCATTGCAGATGTCTTCCCAGGTCTTCATTTTAGACCGATCCAGGCTGACAAACCACCTCAAAGCAGCACCGGTGAGTGATTGTTGAAACAATTGAGCAAGGAGCTCGATGTTCAGTCCAAACGGGTTGAGGGCACCCACATACATTTTTAGGTGCGTTTTGGGACAAGTGGTTCCATCAAACTTGTCCATGTTGGGCTTCTTGAACTTTGTTGGCAGTCTCGCTTCGGGGAACAAGGATAAGGAGTCCATGTCCACTACTTCCTTGTGTGTCTTAAGGGCAGTAATAGACCTTTCCAACAATTTCAGTTTTTCTCTCATTTTCTGAGCTTCCAGCTCAGAAGCAGTTCTGGAGGGCATGTCATCCAGGTTAAGGGCAGGGTTTGTCGATTTAGCAGCAGGTCCCTGATTGGAGGTAGCAGGTCCACTTCCCCCAGCGGAAGCCCCATTTCCATTACCAATTCCTAGTTCAGCTATTAGGGCAGTTCTCTGGGCAGCTAATGCCTCATTCATTCTAGCCTCCATTCTGGCTTCCAATTGTTCCACGAGATTTTGAATGTCAGCAAGTGATGCCATTGGTGCAGTTGAAGTTGGTGAGGTTGGTGAAGCCGGTGAGGTTGGTGATAGCACTGTAGGTGTGACTGGAACTTGGATAGGCACTCGAACAGTGGGTCCCTGTAAGTATAAGGGTAATCGGATTAGGGTATAGTGGGTAGTATTGTGTATCAGGGTAGCTGATGTGAGGTAGATCGACTCTTTGTCCAACTGTGCACGACTAAAAAGAATACTTTGTGTTCTTTTTAATGTTCTTAATGTTTATGATATGTCGTGAATGCACACAACAACACGTCATAATCCGTCTTAATGATATGATTCACATCATTGGGTGCATACAGCCCTAAAGGATAGGTTCTATAGGCTATGACACAAATAGAGAATTGGCTTATTAAGGGACCCTTGAACCTTGAGTAAGGATATACCTAACCACATGTGAAACAAAGAGTTTCGCGTGGGTCCAACAGTACGCATACTCATGGGCCACCCCCAAAAGGATTAGGGATGGTTTGCGGTAACAGGGAGGACGCTTTGGCTGTCCGTTGACATAATCAAGGAGACCTGCCGATCAGCGCTACTTGCTATCCAGACTCAGAAGTTTGAACAGAGAGAGAAGAAATTCATTTGAAACTCGTTTTTTATGCAATGGAGAAAAAAGATTCTCAATTCGTGCAAATAAATAAAAAATTTAAGTGATTTAAAGTAAAATTCAATTAGGTCCAAATTCTCCTTATTAAGCATTCTTAAAGAAAGAACACTTAATCTTTGCTGGGTACCCTACAAAACAAAGCATAGTAAAATAATACCCTGAAGAAGCGCCGGTTAGTTTACACAACAATTGTAGTCCACTTTATGTAAAACGATTACATGAATTCCCCAGCAGAGTCGCCAAACTGTGAACCCCTCCCCCAAAAATATAGGCATATAATGAATATGACTAAGGGCAGAAATGCACGTGAATGTGTGAGTCGCCACCTTGTTTAATTATTTTGGGTAAACTAGGAAAAAACCCTAAGTTGACTCCAATTTTAATTAACCTAATTACTAGATTAATTATCCCAATGTTTAAGGCACAATCTACGAACCCGAGGTGGATCCCGAGACTATGTCATGCTGATGAACTAACCAATGAATGAATGCTTTGCAAGGTAAATGATGTAATTGGACCAATGAAATGTTTAAGTGATTTCGACTTGCCGCTCGGGGTTAAATCCCAAACGTGCCTACATACTTCCGTTTGAATGGAAGATCAAAGTCGACGTAGTTCGATAGGCCTTTTTTAAAAGGGCTTTGAATGGGTATGCTTAATGCATGAGTGTGTGTATGCTTTGTGCATTTTGTTTAGGCATTTTGCCAAAGTTTGATTGATTTGTTGTTTTAGGCATTTGTTGCCAAAAGTGTTGATTTAAGGCTTTTAGCCAAAAAGATTGATTTAGGCAATTTAGGCCAAAAGTTGATGTGATTTAGGCAATTTAAGCAATTTGTTTGCCAAAAGTGATTATTTGAAGGCTTTTAGCCAAAATGGGTTGATTTAGGCAATTTGTTTGCCAAAAGTGTTGATTGGGCGATTGTCGCCAAAATGATTGATTTAAGGCTTTTAGCCAAAAGATTGATTAATTCAAGGCATTTTGCCAAAAATTGATGTGTAATTTAGGCAACTTGTTGTCAAATTGTGATTGATTAAACTATAGGCAATTTGTTGCCAAAAAAACGTGATTGATTAAGGCTTTTAGCCACAATTATTGATTAATTGGACTTAAGCCGGACTGTTCACAATAAAGGCGATTATACCATAGTCATTAATTGACTAGGCTTTTTAGCCAGTATGTTCGAAGTTTGGCATGAATACCACGATTATTGGTTAACCGGGCATCTTAGCCTAAACTTATTCACTTAAGGCAATTTATTTGCCAAAATGATGACGATGGTGTGAATGCAGTTGTAGAATTAGGAGTAGAAGAGAATATGCATGAAATGCTGAAATTAAATAGACAGGGTTTCGTTATTACCTGAGTTAATCGGCGGCCGCTTCTTAGCTTCAGCTTGAAAATTTCAGATTAAGCTCCTCGTTTGGGGAATATTAATTAAAATTAATTTAATTGAAGTGACCAAGTATCACAACAGCAGAATAAAAATCTACACTAAATGCAGAAAAAGCAATAAAAGAACCGCAAGGAGCATAGGGGAGAAGAGAGCGTCTGTCAACACAGACTGAGTGAGTAAAAAGGTCGCACCGGGGCTGTATTGATAGGGAAAAACCGAGCTGGAGGGCGGCCATCGCCGCCGCCCTTGCCCGCGGCTGCCGCCGCAGCGTCCGACGGTCGCCACCGCCGCCGTGGCCGGCGGACTTGCTATTCTTTCGTTCCAAGGGCTTTTTCGGGAGTTCCGTACCTCCAAAAAATATTCCGGGACCAGTTCTGCGATCCTCGTAATTTTCCGGACGTTTCAAGTACCATATTCACAGATTAGAATAGCTTTACAAAGCTTGTTACTATTTTAAAAAGATTCTATGAAGAACAGGTCTATAAAGCTTTAAGCAAGATTAGAAAAACTGATTATTACATATATTGTGATTTATACTGAATGTCAAAATGCAGATTGGATCTTGGTATAAACACAATAGAGAAATCCAAAGTTTTGATGTTCCATAGAAATTAAGACTTATTCACATTTTGAATCAGAAACTCATTAACAACTTTGCATTTCTGAACAGATTAATAGTTGTATAAATAGAATATAATCAAGCAGCTCAAAAAATAAAAGAAGATAAACACAGAGATTTATAGTGGTTCGGCACTAACTCGCCTACATCCACTCCCCAAGACTTATCTTGAGATCCTCCACTATGTTATCTCTTTTCAAGGGTAAGAGACAAACCAATAATACAAGGAAATAGATCAACACGTAGATCTAAACTTTGTCCCACTAGATTTTCCAAAGGTTTTAGTCAACCTCAATCCTTTCTATTTTTGCAGAGAACATAAACTCACATCAAGACATTAGAATCTCACACAAGGAGAAGGTCGCTTGATAACCTATTCCACCATAGCTTTTCACCTAAGCTATTACACAAAAGTTTTTCAATTAAAGAGTGTAAAAGACTGATTTTCTTTTAGTATCGGTAATAGTGATTTACCGGTCTGTGAATAGTACCATCGGTCCGGGACTTGGTATTATTTTAGTCCGAAAAAAATTACTATGTATATTTAATATTTTATTTACTATTTTTGGAGCATGTTTGCATGATTTAGGCGGGTAGAAAATATTTCATTAATATTATTGGAGAGTTTATGGATTAAATGCATAATATTTCTAGTGTGGTATATTAAGAAATAAATGAGGAATTATTTTAGTGGAGTTCATTTAATTAATTGGTGGAGTAAAATAAGAAGTAGAAGAGATTTATTTGAGGAATATTTAGAGCCATTGGATGAGATTACTTAGGACTTAATCTTAGCCACACATTTGGCATGAAATTTGGAAGTCAAATTTGACTTTGGCACCTTAAAGTAACACCACAACATTGTTTTCTTTCTTCTCTTCTCTTCTCCACGCCATTTCCATCTTCTTCCTTCTTCTTTCATTTTCTTCATTTTCTTACTTCCAAATTTACCACCAAACTACCTAATTAAACCATAGAATAGGACTTAATGCTTAAGAATTAAGTAGTAAAAGTTGAGATTGGTGATTAAAAGCAAAGAGAAGTGAAGTTACCATTAAAGTAAGTAAGTTGTGGTTTTTGAGTTTTGTGAATTGTTAAGTAGAATTCATGGTTTAGACATGTTAGTGATGCATTAAATCATGCTCCAACTATGTTGAGTAAATGATGCATTAAGTATTTGAATTAAATGAATGCGATTTCGGTATTTATATAGTTGAGTAATTTAAGATTTACCTTGGCTATTCTTGTTAATTAAATTGTTGGTTATTTAGCACCACTGAGTCTTCCACTCAGCGCGTTGATTTTTATCACGCGCTGGTTAGGAGCGGAGGGTGTTCTTCAAGACTAGAGGAGGAGCATCAGAGTAGATATCACATTTTGGGTAGGATATTTTGTAAATGGTTATTTTTGGCATGTATATAAATATTGTGTTGTGAAGGTTGGATGTAATAAGTTTATAATGTATTAAGAGTTATGATTATTTAAGGAAATGACATCTTATTATATTTTGGTGTATGATGATTATAGATTCCTTGAAAAGAATGTATTTCGAATAATATGCGTATGTTGATGGATATTTAGAAGTGCTTGTGGTATTTTGTGTTGAAGTGGAGTTTTGGGGGCTTGGAGAAAATTGGAAGTGTGTATATTTTCTTTGTGTGGCAAGTTAATTTTTAGGGGAAACTCTTGCGAAATTTTCGTAGGAAATTCCTTAAACATTATTTCTATATAAAAAAAAAAACAAAATGTTAATTACTTGCCTCCTTATGAAAATTTAACCACTTCTAATTTGTGATCTAGCTTTAATAAGTGATATAAGACGGTGCTCCGGCACCGATTGTGGCATCCGCCGTTTGGTTCTCCGGGATTGGCCGGTGGGTGTTACAAAGAGTCTGTCTATAACAGATTACAGAATCTATATAAACAGAAATAAGTGCAAATATAAGCACAGGAAAAACAAAACACAGATTTAGAAAATGAATTTAAAGATCAGAACTGTTCTTCAAAAAATCCTGTTATTAGATTTTCTTTTCTCTTAAAATTTTTTCTTGAAGCAAAAAGATGAAAAGAAATAAGGGGATTGAAGAGAGAGCTTTAAGAGATTTAAATTTTGAACAATGGACTCATACTCTTTGTAAAACCCATTCTTTTTACAAGAGGAAAGGGTTTTTATATGAAAAGATGATAATCTCTTAGAAATTAATATTAAGATTATTGCTTTAATGTACAATGAAGTTCCTGACATTTTTAAACTAAAGAGACAATGCACGGGTTGTAATTAAAAGGGCTGTCAGACCACTTTTAATATTCACACATGCAAGGTTTGGAGATGAAAGATTTAGTTTAGAAAAAAGTGTAACTTTTACAGTAGAAATAGCCAGCCGTATCAGAAACAGACAGTTGTGTTAAATGAGAAACTGCTTTTTAGATCAGAAACTTCTTTTTGCAGAATTTCATTTAATAGCCACCAAGGATATTTACTCCAAAAATATTTAAGATGGAAAAACGTGAAGAGTAAAAATTTTGGCTATATCCTCTTAATAAATTTATTCCATGCCATAGCATAACAGCCCAGTCACATAGCTAGAGAAATGGCTCACGACACAGTTGCTGCAGTGCATTCCACATGCAGTGGCGCACGTCACAACAGCACGCTACATCCTAAAAATACGCTGAAGGTTAAATTTCTACCTAATTTTTTATTTTTAACCTATTAGTTGCATGTTTTTAGTTTTATAATGCAGAAAAATAAGGAAAAGAGTTTCGAATTACCTCAGATGTGCTCCAGTAAAGGTGGCAGGGTAAATTGTGTCACAGATTGATAGAGGTCCCTGCGTTAGGGATAAACTCCCATAATTTCATACTATGGCTCATAGGTCGAGTCACAGGATCGATCACCAGGTCTCCAAGAAGCCAATCCCCGACGTTCTTTGCAGCTATAAGTTTTGGTTGAGAGAAACGAGAATAAGATAGTTTTGAAAGTTAGATTGACACTTTCACCTTTTCTATAAAGTTGAGTGGGCCTATGGGCCCGACTTTGGTCTTTTGGCCTAGAATGGCCTAATGGCCCACTTGTTGCGGCCATCTCTCATGCTTAGTCTCCAACCCGCCAATGGTACACTACCTAAGTAGGGGCAACACACTGCTGGCCACAGGTAAGTTTCCTCGTTTTGCATGCCACATCACGGTTTTCAATAAAAGCAGTTAAAAAACACACAAATTCACATGAACTTACGTAAACTCATGCATTCCTATTCAGAATCAATTTTATGCAAAACCACACTGCACACGTGCACGCTTTTTCAGGCCTAATCACGAAATTTACAATTCTAACCACCGGCCAAAGACTTGTTTTCCTGTCAGCAAAAATTGCTTTTGCATGTACCTCCTAAAGTGGAGCATTTCAAGCCTAAAGTCCTCGAGGCACCTAAAGTCACCTGAGGCACCCTAAGTCTAAAGTCCCGTAAGGCACCCAAAGTCCCCTGAGGCATCCTACGTCTCATGAGGCACCCAAATCCCCTGAGGCACCCGTCCAAAAGACAACCTCCCATAGTGGAGCAGTTTAGAACTAAGTTGTCCCAGGTGGAGCACCTAAGCCTTCAAAGAAGGCACACATCCGTTGAAGTCACCGATAATCACTATGGCGCAGTTCATCTGCATTACATGTCCTCGGTGACAAACTCCCAAGGTGGAGCATTTAAATCAAAATTGCCGAAATGGCACCTCACATCAGTAAAGCCGCCAAAATGGCGCACTTTATCCATCCAAGCCGTTTAAAGAACGCAAATCCAATCAAAGGACAACCGCCTTGTCTCAACCAGACTCGGCATTTCAGCAACTACCAGGTAAGTATTTTTTTTACCTACGCATATACTTTACACTTTGATGACCTCTTGCTCAAAAGTAAAATATCATTGAAGTGGAGGCAAACTATAGATGCTCAAATTTTACCCCTAATGGCTCAGTGATGATAAAATATTTTTAAAATAAGTTTTGATCGGGATTTCCAATTGTCCCGATTTTCGGACGAATGGTCTGTGCTTGAGATAATACACGTGTTTAACCATTTTTACTTTTTCAGACGCATATTATCTCAACCACGGACCATGTGTCCAAAAATCGAGGCGATCGAGAATCTTGATCAAAACTTATGCTCAAACACTAAGCCATTAGGTGCAAATTTTGACCATCTACAATATGGTTGTATTCCGTCGGTAATTTTCATCGGTAAATGGTCGCTAAGCCGTTGGTAATTTGAAAACGCTTTTAAAAAATAAAAAATTTTAAATTATATTATTTTTGAATTTTTTTTATTGTTTCATAAATAATTATCAATCAATTAAATTTATTACATCCTAATAATTATACCATTTAAATTTGATTAACAATTAAGGTAGTTAAAGAAAAATAATTATAAACACTAAAACAAAGGAAGAAGAAAAAAATGAAGCAAGAAAAAGTAGAGAAGAGGAGAAGGAAAAAGGGACATGAAGAAAAAAGACGATGAAAGAGAAGTTGAAAAATGAAAATAGAGGTGAAGAAAAAAGTTGAAGATGAAGGGAAAAAAAAGAAGGTGAAGGAGAAGAAATAGAGAAAAATACTGCTAGAAAAATGAAAATATAGGTGAAGAAAAAAATTGAAGATGAAGGAAAAAAAAAGAAGGTGAAGGAGAAGAAATAGAGAAAAATATAACTAGAAAAAGAAGAAGAGGAAAAAAGTATAAGACTGAAGCAAAAAGAGAAGAGAAGAAAAAATAAGAACATGGAGGAGAAGACAAAAAAAAGCAAAAGGAGTAGAAGAAGAATAAGAAGAAGGAAAAAAAAAAAAAAAGAAAAGTGAACATGAAGAATAAGAAGAAGAAGAAGAAAGAAAAAAGAAGTAGAAATAAGATGATAGGAAAAAATGAAGGAGGGAGAAAAATATATGAATTTATATTGTAGAGGCAATTACCGACGAAAATTTCGTCGCTAAATTGAAAATTTTCGTAGCTAACTTATTTATTTTGCAGCCTATTTATGGTGCAAAAATATTTAAAATTTACCGACGGAATTTACGTCACTAATTCCTATAGTTTGTCGGTAGATTTGGCAATTTACTGCCCATTTATTTGCCTAAATTTAACTTTTTTTTTTTTAATTCTACCGATAGTTGGTTGGTAATTCGATGGTAAATACCTACTAGAGACGGAATATGTTTTGTCGATAATCTGTGGGTAATTGATTGGTGATCCGTCAGTAAATTATTAATGGTAGGGGCAAATATTTGCGATTTTTTTACGTACAAAATTATAAATCCGTCGGTAATTCCGTCGTTAATTGGTCACTAATCCATCGGTAAAAATAAAAAATTAGCGCGAATATTTGGTGCTCTTAATTGCCAATGAAATTTAAATCCGTAGGTAATTCATCGGTATAATACATTTAGTCGGTAAAGTCCGTTGGTAATTGTCAAATTTCTTATAGTGATTTCATTCTTCATCGTGCAAGGGTTTCTTAATCAATACTAATGGAGAACAATTAGAACATTTTCCTTAATTCACCTAGGGTAATGAATCCTCTCTTAATTACACAAGTATCTCCATACAGTTCCTACTATGTCCACTTAGTCATTGCTTTTTATTCATGAATGAATAATGTGAACGAATAATCAAAACATAATCATTCTCATACAAGATAGCTTAGTAAGTTCAAGTCAAAGGATAACTTACAGAGCTATCACTCAAGTATTCCATAGACATAGATAACTCTCCATATGGAATTCTCATGCAGGTCAATTCAGTAGATTTGTTTAAATAACAAACACCTACATGTTAGTTCTAGATATCACATATATCTCAGCTTATGAGAATAGTTGCTTCTCTAAGGAAAGAAAATAAATATGTACTAGTCTCAGCAGCTCGAATCATCGTCCAATAATGAGGAGAATAAGAATATTTAGAGACATTGTTTTAATGCAAAATAAAACTCATAATTATAACCGCATTATAATTTAATTTGCAAAATAGTATTGTCTCATGGACTTTATCTTTTACCAAGATTCAATCAATAAAATATAAAAGATAAATAAATGCCTTTTATTAATAATGAAATATTCATTACATGAAATATTATATCCAAAATATAACCAATCAAATTAGCCAAAGGGCATATAACTAACAATCTCCCACTTGCACTAAAGTCAATTATTCATCTGTTTAATCCTATGGCATCAATGTATCCATGAAGTCTTAGTTCATTAGTTTCTCCATAACAGAAAAGTATCCTTACTTATTTTTTAAAATACTTAAGGATAGTTTTAATAGTAGTTTAGTAACTTTCATTCGAATTAGATTGATATATAGGTAGGTATCCTCTTTTGGATTCGTTCATGCGACACTATTTTTGCACTTTTTCAACATATGTGGATTCAAATAATCATAGCAGCCTATCAGATCTATGTTTATGGATTTTAATACCAAGTATATAAGCTGCTTCTCTAATGGAGAAGTTCTTAGATGACCAAACTTTTAGAATAGTGGAATGTAATTTTCTATTATTAATATGTTATGAACATACAAGATAAGAATATACAATTCCGCTCCCACTGAACTTCTTATACACACAACATTCACCCAGATTTTTAATGAAATCAAATTGTTTGATTATTTTTCATTAAAACGGATGTTCCCATTCCGCAAAGGCTTGCTTGAGTCTATCAATAGACTTTTGTAGTTTGCATACTATATTAGGAAATTCTTTTGATTTAAAATCATCAGGTTGTACAATATACACATCCATAAATAAATTTCCATTTAAGAATGCAGTTTTGACATTAATATGACAAATTTCATAATCATAATATGTTGCAATTGCAAGTAAAATGTCAAACATTTCTTCCTTATATTTCTTAGATTTATAGTCTCCGTAAGAAGATCCAACCTTTGTAGGAGTATGGCTCATCCTAATAGATTTACACAGTGGTTCTTTAACCAATGTATTTTGATTATTCATCTAATGGAACAATCTTTTGTTCTAGTTCCATTTTTAATGTATGTTTGAGGTTCTTGAATTTAATAAGTTTTATCTGGCTCTCATTGCTTCCTCTAAGGATAAATTCCTTTTCTCAAAAGGTAACATGTTTTGAGATAAACATTTTTCTCTCAACAGGATGGTAGAAATAGTATCCAATAATTTCTTTTTGATATCCCACAAACTTACATTTATCTGATTTAGCTCATAGCTTATTAGATCCCAAACGCTTCACATAAGCATGTTGGCCCACATCTTATATGGAATCTTATCAATAGATTTGGATGGAACTCTATTTAGAACAACAACTCTCATGAAGAACTTACAACATAATCTCGTCATTATAGTGGTCAAAATGGGCACTCAATTCATGATGCATGTGGCCTGTCATAACAGAATCAGTTTGGGTGTTTTAGCCATAAGTTGAGCTATATATATCCAAATTGGACACAAGGGGATAGCTTGGAAAGCTAAGAAGTAGACCTAAAACTTTCATGAAGGACTCAGACACCAATGGAAAATAAAAAGGATCGAAAAATAGTCCTTAATCACACCCAATAACACTCTTTCCCAATTTCAGCTTACTTAAATCAAATACAAGGTAGAGATTTCTATCATATACTAAATACTCATCAAATATCATCTTAAAAGTATAAACCAACAAAGAATAACAAAAAAACTTAAGGCCTTATTCATCAATAGGTTCTGCCACTCTTGGAAGATTTTAGAAGAAAATGTTTTTCTCATCAATTCAACATATAGGCAAGCTTAGAAATCTCCCAAGAACACATTTATACCACCAAAGTTCAATAATCAAATCATTTCATATAAAATTCCTAATTTTCACAAAGTAGTATAAATTTCACAAAATCAAAAATTTAAACAAGGTAAAAGTGTATATGAAAATTTACCTTAAAAATAAGCTTTAGCAAGCTTAAATTAAAGCTTTCTGAGCTCTAACTTTGCTTTTACTCCATGGTAAAGGTTTCCCCAACCTTTGGCTTAAGTAGAGAATCTCCAATTTTCTTGAAAATAATCACCACAAATCACTTCTCAAGCTTAATTTTTTAAGATTAATTACTTAAATCAAGTTTGGTGGGTTCAATTTGGTGGATTTAACAAGTAAGAAGTGAAGAAAAACAAAGAAGAGAAGAAGAAGAGGAAGTTGGCGTTGAAGAGAAGAAGAAGAATAAAAAAAGTGGTTGCTCAATAATTGGAGTTGACCTTATAAAGTGATCAAAGGGTATTTTGGTCTTTTTTTCATAATTGGATGGCTAGGATTGAGTCAATAGTAATCTAATCTAATGGTTACAAATATTCTCCAATTAAATTTCTTCAAAATATTATTTATCTCCGCAAAATTCTTAAATTTACTCCATAAAAATAATTCCTCAAATTTTCTTAATTAATATAACACCATAATTCACTATTCACTAATTATTTAAATTCTCCAAAAATATTCATTACTTACTCTCCACCCATAAAAATCATGTATGCATACTCCAAAAATATTAAATAAAATATAAAACACAAATAGTAATTTTTTCGAACCAAAATAATACCGATTCCCGGACCGGAGGTACTATTCACATACCGATGGTACTATTCATAGCCCGGTAAATCACTGCCCATCCATAATTAATTATATTCAATATCTTCCTCGAGTCTAAATAAAATATTATCCCCCTTCTCTGCAGCACCATTCATGACCTGATAAAATATTATCATTTTAAGATTAAAAAATTTTGAGGCATTACATGCCAAGTCTGCCGTCAAAGGAAATTTTAAAAATGTTCCCGATTTCCTTAACTGGTTCTACCCAAACTTGCTATTACAATTTCAAAAAGAAAGTAAAAAGAGATTAGAATGAGCTTACCATGATTTTCCTCAAGGAATATGCTTACAATCTCCAAATAAGTGTTAATTTGAGAGATTTGGAAGCAACTGTCTAAAAACAAGATGAGACCTTCAAAGATTATATGGCTAGATGGAGAGCAAAGGTCATGCAAATGAGGAACCGTCCGAATACTAAGGAATAGATCAAGATCTTTATAAAGGCGACTTTACTAGTTTTCCGTGAGAATTATAAAGGCGACTTTACTAGTTTTCCGTGAGAAGCTGTATTATATGTCACTAATTGAGTTTATAGAAGTTTATTAGGTGGGGACCACCACCGAGGATAAAATTATAGAAGACAACAAGTATGGGAACCGTGCTGGAAGCTTTAACAAATTCGGATTTCAAGGGTCCAGTCAGTCAACCAAGATTCCAACCAACAACAATAAGATGGCTTCTCATGCTCCAATAAGTGTTGATTTAAAAAATTCGTTTATAAATGAATTTTTATGTTTAAATTAACTATTGAAACCACTTTGAATATATAACTTTACTAATTCGAACGTAGAATTTATTAATTTTATTAAGTTATTAATTTGCTTTAATTTTTTATTTTTTTGAAAGAGAAAAACTCATTGTATTAACTCAAGGAATAAAAATCCGCAAACACGGGGAATTTGATCTCAACCTGGAAGCAGACAAAACGATAGGCAACTTGTGCTAGAGTGTGAACTTCTACATTTCCATTCCTCCTCACCACCTAATAGAAATATCTTGCCTCTCTAGAATAAGAGTTTTACTATCCATAATAAAAAGATATGTAGAATTCTAAACTAAATGAATTTTTAATATTATAAATCATTTTGCAAGAAATAAATATCTTATTCATTGTTACCAAAAAAAAAATATCTTATTCATTTATTCAAGCAGCAACAGTTTGAATGAAAAAAAAAATGCTAAATTGCAAATTAATTTACGAACTTCACATACTTATCGGAATTCATCGTCAACACGTAGCTATTTTTCATCTTCATCATCATCCTCACAGCTTCATCAAATGCTCTTTTCATGTTCTTCCCCCTCAAAGAACAATTCACCACCATCATCATCATCAACATCATAATCATCACTTCCATTTCTAAGCACGCCATCAACAGGTCTAACAACAACAAGGGTTGCCTCCTTCATGTAACCTGTTTCCGGTAACTCTAACACAGGCAAATACCATACCTTCATACATAAATCAGGTACTGGGCTCCTTTCCAATGATGATTCTAATATTTCTAGTGAAATCATTTCATTTCTCATATCAAAAATCTCATCTTTCCCTACAAAAGCCATTGCGTGCTTATTAACATCACTTATTATCACATTTTCAAGTGCATAATGTTCTATTAAAAGTTTCTTCAATAGCCATTGCCTTGCAAACGCATCAATCAAGCAAGAAATTCTCCAGACAACGCGCAACTTAAGCTCTTCTTCAGTCAAAACTTGCTCAACTGTATTTTCTTTTTAATGACCTTTACATTCTTGAAATGAAGTAGCTCCAAGAACAACACAATTCTTGATCCTGCTACCAATTTTTGCTTTCCATTTAAGCAATGAATTACTACCTTCGTGACAAGGACCCTGTATATGCAAAGATCTAATCTCTTTGAGTTCCTTCAAAACTTCAATAGGGGAGTAATATTAGATACTATTAGAAGAGTTTGAAATTGAATTTTTAGGAGTTGGTTTGATATGTTGAAAGAATTGGAGAGATTTTCAAATGAACTTACTTAAGAAAATCTTGAAAAGATTGAAGGGAAATAGTGTATGGTTTGATTTTGAGTTAATGGGTATGCGAGGAGGGATTGAGAGAAAAATGGTGTTTGTTTGAAGGATAAGAGAAGCAAAGCGTTTGGAGATTGAAAGGCAAAGAGTTAGAGACTTAGCATCTCTTAGTTTGTTGAAGATAATGAGAAGAAGAGTCTATAAGATCAAAGTAATCTTCTTCTTCTAAAGGATTCATTAATGGGGTTTTGGTATGGATTTTGTTTGTATGGTTGAAGGGACGAAATTAGCTTTTGAAGATAATGAGAGTTTAAAAAGCAAAAGGGAAAGAGGACAAGAAAAATGCACGGGTTTCACCAAAACTAAAGACGTGATTGAGTTAAGAGCAGAAGTTTCTGAGCTTCTTTTCCCTTCATTGTTTAAGAAAAACTTCATAATTTTTTTTTTATAAACATATTCTGAACGCAATAAGCATATCATAATAAAAACATTGTTCATAGAACACTGGCTTTTCTTCTTTAGTACGAGGTGGGCCTCTTTATTTATTGCTCTTTTATTTCAGCATTTTTTTTTTTCTTTCGGATCCCTACTGTATGATATTATACATATATGCCGACTTGCAGGAAACACGTTACAACATATGATATATTAATTGTTCAAAAAAAAATGATTAATATTAATCTAGAGATAGTCAGTCACTTAATTGGTGAATTTCAGTTCAGAATTTTTATGATTTTTTTTTAAAAATAAACTCCAACTAAGATTTAGAAATCAGAAAACAAATAATAAATATTAATTTTATTTCATTTAAAATTTTACCCTCTTATTTAAGAAATATTTTATTTTTAATATACACTAAGAAAAAAGTTTCATGTACCCAAGATAAATCGTGAAATATTAAATCCATTCAGGAGAGAGCGCTTTATGCACTTTGCCTTCTTTGTAGGGCTACCTCAGTGAATCCTGATTAATTAGGTCATTATAATTTTTTGATTGATGTGCTTTTCCCTTCAACACAAAAAAAAACAATAGTATTGCCTATTCATTAGACCTACTTTCTAATTTCTACTTAATTATTAGGATATAAGAAAAAACACTTCTAAAAACATTTAGTAAACGATATTTGCTACACATTTAGTAGTTGAGAAATACAGGAAAGCAAGGAGAGATTAATTCGATCCTCTGTAACTTCTATTAGACTACCCGCTCATTTTACATGATGTCAAGTTGATTTTCCAAAACCGAGACGCCTCTTCATATCAGTTAATTGAGAATAGTTACTCTAATCTTCAACTTTGTGGTGGTGGCGGGGGAGGTGGCTGCATCAACATTTGTTGCATAAAGGGTCCCCCAGGCAACTGCTGTGGAGGTGGTGGCTGCCGCCATAATTGTGGGACTCCCATTCCCATTACCGGTGGTGGAGGCCTTGGGAGAGGGGCTTGAGCTACCTGGGAAGGGGGCGGTGGCATGTTTGGTGGCGATGGCCTGAACTGCATTTGAGCTGGAGGCATAACCGGGGGTGGCATGGCTTGACCTGGCTGTGGTGGTTGACCTTGACCGGGCCAAGCAGGTTGTCCAGCTACCTGCATTGGTGGGAAAGCTGCATTTGGTGGGGGTGGTGGGCGGAGTGCTGGAATTGGGGCTGGAGGAATACCACCATTTGCAAATGGGCGTGGAGGCACTGGTGCACCGACTGCTCCATTGGCCTGACCAATGCTTGGAAGCGTTGGAGGCCCACTAGCAAACAGAGTGTGAGGCCTGCTCTTTTGGGCACTAGGATTGCTTGCAGCCAAAACTCTCTCTGTATCATAATAATTAAACCACTTCTATTAAAAATATGAAAATAGGCAAACTTTACTGCTGTATTTCAGATCAAAATAACTATCACAATATAGTTTGACCAGATAAGGAACCTCGTAGTAAGAGGTTTGAAAATAAGTAGCATAAGAATATACAGGGCAATAAGTCAGTCTACAAAAAGCCTCACCTGCTGGGGTACCATGTCGTTCCCCTTTCGTGTCTTTCTTATATGCATACGAAACAGTAATCTGACGGTTGCAAAGATATTGACCATTCATTGCCTGTTAAAATCCAGAAAATTTATACATGCTACAGTAAGGACAAACCAAGTCACAGTAATCACTTAAATAATGAGACAAGGTATTAACTATCCAACCATTTTAAACTTAACCAAAAGTCCCCTGTTATCCTAAATTTAAAATTGAATCGAACAGCGGTAATTAGATTAACCAAGCATAACCAAACTTAGCCTTAGAGGTCTGTTTCAGTCCAGTGGATTTTAATTTAGCTTTTGGGTCTAATGGGCAGAGGTTATGGATCAGGACAAAAAAGATGGGGGTGGTGGAGAAGGAGAGGGAAAGAACACATCAGAAGTAGAACTGAAGAAGAACTTATAGAAAGGGGGAAAGGAGTCTTGCCGGGAATGAAGAGCTAGAAGCAGAGCAGATGGCAAAAAGAAAAAGAGGGACCACTTGGTGGCGCTGCCTCAAAGAGAAGATTTAGACAGCGTCACAATCTAAAACTATTGAACACAACCCCATAAAAAAATAAAAATAAAAGTAAAAAAAGAGCCAACTCTTTATATGTTTTTCTTTTTTGGCATGATGGCCAGAATGCTGACTTGATCACAAACCACCTTGAACTTTATGTTTTTTCTTTTCTTTCCTGAAGCCAAACCAGAAACTTTTACTTCCAAACCAAACAAACTCAGGTTTTTGAAATACTCAAACCAGATTAGATGAAAGGATAAGGGCCTTCAACTTTTTCATGATCTCCCACAAGGTTCAAAATTAAGTTATGGAAAAAGTTAGTATAAACTTTCAATTTAGGATGAGTTTAGCACTATTGTTTGCCAAAAATAATAAAACATTACTTTTTTGTAATTTTTTGATATTATTTTTAAAATGGAAAGAAAACTAAAACCATAGACAAATGAAGGACGATGTCGGTTTTCCAGCTACTTCTGTTCATCTCATACTCGATCCTTGTCAACCACGTCCACCACAATCCTAGATTTCAACTATTAAAATCCCCCACCTCCATCACAATCCTATATTTGAACTATCAAAATCCCCCAACTCCACCAGAACCCAAAACAGATAAATCTCTTACTCAAAATCCCAAATGATTATGGCTCTACTCTCTTGTTGCACAAAGTGAACATGCTTCGCCAATTTGATGCTACTCCACTTCTCAACTTCATATCAAAAACTGATTCAAACAATCAACCTACTGCACTTCTTACTCAATAGACTACTCCTGATTTGTCCAAGTTTCTCAATCTCATGCCCTCTTCTTTTACGGTAACTTTTTGCGGGATTTTTTTCCACCTTTATTCATTTTCAGAGACTTTATACTCTTGATTTTTCCAATTCCATTGGCACGTGTGGTATCAATTAGATTTTGGTTCAAGATTCTGCATCTAAGGGTGTAAAGATGATTATGAAGAGAGCTGCAGTTTGGTGTTTGGTTCTGGATAATGGAGAAAGCATAGCATATGGAAAGCTTTTGGTTTTGGGATCCACATTTTCTTTTTTCATTTTAAATGCCTTTTATTACTTTGAAAATACAGAAATTACTTTATTTTTTTCTCACAAACTGGGATAAGTTCATCATTAGTCAAAGTTTAATTTACGATAATTGAAATTGCAAGAAAGATGAGGGGCCAAATTAAGCATCTATCCTAGATGAAATAATTTGATGTACATCAGAAATTGAATTTTAACCTGATAGTATAAACTCCCTAAGCATCTATGTCCTAGATGAAATGATTTGATGATATTTTGATGCCCATGAGGAATTGCTTTTAACTTATAGTGCAAACCCCTAATAAACAGGTATAATTAACTCTCTATTTCTAAGCAATTGAAGTACTTATAATCAAATGAACCAATACTATTTTTCTGGATTCTTTAACTCCAGAAACTAATAATATTTCTCTAGCAAATTTGAGAATATAAATGCAAATGGAAAGAGGGTACCTCAATTGCCGCATCAGATGCCTCAAAAGAATCATAGCTAATGAAGCCAAAACCACGGGAATTTCCAGTCTCAGGATCTCTCATTATCTGAAAAATATAAGTGCAAAGCATCAGAAGACAAAAGCAAGTATTCTTCACATTTTGATGAAATTAGCAACAAAAATAATCAGAAGAAAAAAAGTTTTTATCAATCACATGCCTGTGTAAACAACCCACTCCTTGATGTTTCAAAGAAATGAGAGAAAAATAACTTAAATTTGAACCTGCAATTTATAGTACCCACAAAGCCAGCTCGCTGTGCACGAAGCATCCCACATTAGTGGGCTTAGGGTGACTCAGTGAATATTTTTTAATATTTTTTATTAAATGGATAATTCCATAATATATAATTACCCCACATTGGTGACCTTAGCCGTCTATTAAATCAAAATAACCATACCACTTCCACCATAGTTGTTAAATGTGAAAAATTAAACATCAGAACCGATTTAAATATAAAATACCCCACAATTTCTAACACTAAAATAACAGAATCACAAAATTAATGGCTCCATCTGCCTTAAAAAAGATGAGTAGAAAACTGCATTAATGTGTAAGGCAACTATCATGTAGTTCAAGAATCAGAATGCTTCTTGAGTTCGTATTCCCAAGCGAGCATTCTTATAAAAGGATGGTAAGCCTATTCTTTAGATAATAGTATCTAGGCCAAAAATAAGGCTAATATAAGATAAACACGGACTGAGATACCTGAATCCACTAAAATTTGATTTATGTAAAGTCTATCCATGAATTCTATACAACTACTAAGGTCAGCAACATCAGCCATGCTCTCATGACAGTCCAAAAGCTCGCATTCAAACCATGGAGCTTCCAAGGAAGCCCAAAAGGTTTACTAGGCGCACCAACAAGAACACCAAACCATTTAAAACAAAATTTCTTTAGTTTTCATGTCACGGCAAAAAACAAGAGCCTCAACCCCCCACAAACAGAGACATGCACTCCTTCCATTTCTTTAGCTGGAGGATGAGGAGGATTACAAGCACCCATATTTGTCAAATTTCAAATTTCATAGGACTTCTTTTCACTAGCAATACTCATCAACAATGATCAATTGGTCATTTCAAACTTCAAAAAACCAGACAGATAAATATTATGGATCAGACAGGATGCATGTAACTCTTTGCACTTTTATACAAAGTTCCGAGACACAAATTCAAACTAATAATGCAATATCAAATCAGATGCAACTGAGAGAAAGTTCAGGGGAATAACCTTGGGATTGGTAACTATAACTCCAAAGGCACTAAAAGTATCATGCAGAAGTTTCTCATCGACATCCTGGAAGATGTAAAATTGTTAGTTTCAAAATCAACAGTAACAAAAATATCCGCCACAATCCAGTATTCTTTTGACAAAATTAAACCAACTTACAGGGTCCAAGTTTCCGATGAATAGATTTGCTCCTACGTCCAAACTCTTTTTATCTTGCGATGCCTAAAACCAAAAAAAGATACAAAAATGAAAGTCACTATAAGCTGACATAGCTTAAAATCCTCACAACCAAGTAACAAACCAAACAATCAAAGCTAATGAGCTCAAATCTTTTGTACCTTATTTACACGAATTGGCTTCCCATAAAGCTTAATCATATTCAAAACCTTAATTGCCTGCATATTAATCAAATTTACAGTTGAAGAAGTCCTTCCAAACTAAATAAAAACAAAAAAGAAAAGACAGACAATGCCCACTTGGTATAAACTTACATAGTCAGCATCTTCTTCACTCCTGAATTCTACAAATCCATATCCTTGGTGGAGATTTGTTACTCTATCCTTTGGAACATATACATTAACTACAAATACAGAGGATAAAATTAGGAATGCTATTAAACTAATGAAAAATAAAACTAACAATAACAGAAAGGAGAAAAGTGTAAAGAAAAAGGATTGAAGATGTTACCAACAGGGCCTGCTTGAACAAATAACTCCCAAAGCAATTCCTCAGCCACTTGAGGATCAAGATTGCCGACGTATGCGGTAGCGTCTTGGTTCCTCTCCGCCGAGTGTTGGCCAAGTAAATTCGCTCCAACTCCAGGAGCAATTCGGGTTGTCATTATTATGTTCAGAAATGGAAGAAAGGCTGGTAGTGTCGGTGAGTGGTTAGCGTCTTGGCGACGATGAGAGTAGGTGGCCCGTTGGTTTTCGAGGCGCGTTGTTCCAGTACCAAAGAGGAATAGGTTGCGAAGAAAATAGCGAAATAGAGATGTGAATTCTGGAGACCCAATCATCAATTGATGAATTCGTCCGGACGTTAACTTTACGGCAGTCTCAATTTTATTTTAATTTATCAAATAATTCAACTTATAATATTATATTTATTAAATATTTTAATTTTTAAATTTATTTTATTAAATAATTTAACTTATAAAATTATATCAATTAAACATTTATTAAAAAGTTATTTGCACGTAAAAACTAAAAATCTTAAAAATTATAGATATTAGTATCGAAATGGTTAATTCAGATGTCTAGTGTGATGCAGAGTTTGTAACGAAGAAAACGGTCAAAGGTTGGATAGTGGCAGAATTCCTGGCAGAGAATCCCATTGTAGATGACGAATCATGGGAATTGGAGTTTCCAGATGAACACTTGCTGTGTGTTGAAACAGGGGCTTGGAAGTTGTACTTTGATGGATCAGCCAACAGAAATGGAGCCGGAGCTGGTATTGTTATAGAAGCACCTAATGGCGAGGTCACAACGATGTGCAAGAGATTATTATTTCCAATCACCAATAATATGGTGTGAACCCCTCCCCCCGAAAACATAGGCATACAAATGCATATGACTAAGGGCAGAAATGCACGTGAATGTATGAGTCGCCACCTTGTTTAATTATTTTAGGGTAAATTAGGAAAAAACCCTAAGTGACTCCAATTTTAATTAACCTAATCTCTAGATTAATTATCCCAATGTTTAAGGCATGGTCTACGAACCTGAGGTGGATCCCGAAACTATGTCATGCTGATGAACTAACCAACGAATGAATATTTTGCAAGGAAGATGATGTAATTGGACCAATGAAAATGTTTATGTGATTTCGACTTGCCGCCGGGGGTTAAATCCCGAACGTGCCTACGTACTTCCATTTGAATGGAAGATTAAAGTCAACGTAGTTCGATAGGCCTTTTTTAAAAGGGCTTTGAATGGGTATGCTTAATGCATGAGTGTGTGTATGCTTTGTGCATTTTGTTTAGGCATTTTGCCAAAGAATTGATTGATTTGATTGTTTCAGGCATTTGTTGCCAAAAATGTTAATTTAAGGCTTTTAGCCAAAAAGATTGATTTAGGCAATTATTGCCAAAAATTGATGTGATTTAGGCGATTGTCGCCAAAATTTGATTATTTGAAGGCTTTAAAGCCAAAATATTGATTTAGGCAATTTATTGCCAAAAATTGATGATTGGCCGATTGTCGCCAAAATTGATTGATTTAAGGCAATTTATTTGCCAAAAGTAATTATTTGAAGGCTTTTAGCCAAAATTTCGATTTAAGCGATTTGTCGTTAAAAAGAATTAATCTACTTATAGGCAATCTGTTTGCCAAAAGTGATTAATTGATTTGCAATGTAGGCAATTTATTGCCAAGAAAAAACGTGTTTAATTAAGGCTGTTTAGCCACAATTATTGATTAATTGGACTTAAGCCGGACTGTTTGAAATAAAGGCGATTACACCATAGCTATTAATTAGCTAGGTTTTAGCCAATATTGTCGGATTTAGGCTTTAATACCACGATTATTAATTAAGCGGGCATTTTAGCCTAAACTTATTTAATTGAGGCAGTTTATTTGCCTAATGATGACGTGAATGCATTTATGCAGTTGTAGAATTAGGAGTAGAAGAGAAGCATGCATGAAGTGCTAAAATTAAATAGGCAGAGTTTCGTTTATGTACCTGATTTAATCGATGGCCGCTTATTAGCTTCAGCTTGAAAACTCCAAATTAAGCTCCTCGTTTGGGGAATATTAATTTAGAATTTAATTTAAGTGACCAAGTATCACAACAACAAAATAATAAAAGCCTATGCTAAATGCAAAAAAAGCAGAAAAGAATCGCAAGGAGCGTAGGGGAGAAGGAGCGTCCATCAACACAGACTGAGTGAGTAAAAACGGAGTGTCGGGGCTGTATTTGTAGGCAAAAATCGGGCTAGAGGGCGGCACCTGTCGCTGAGGTGGGCGGCAGCCGCCGTGGCCGTCGGACTTGCTATTTTTTTGTTCCGGAGGCTTTTCCGGG
Source organism: Jatropha curcas (assembly GCF_041381405.1). Taxonomy (NCBI): domain Eukaryota; kingdom Viridiplantae; phylum Streptophyta; class Magnoliopsida; order Malpighiales; family Euphorbiaceae; genus Jatropha; species Jatropha curcas. The sequence goes on along the minus strand of NC_143156.1, from coordinate 18,987,336 downwards.
AGTTCCTGACCTCCAAAAAATATTCCGGGACCAGTTCTGTGATCCTCGTAATTTTTTCGGACGTTTCAAGTACCATATTGGCATACTTTCGGTAAATGTCCAAAATGGCTTCCGGTCCGGCCGGACTGTTTGCAGTCCAGGAAAACTGGCTTTTTGAGCCTCAAAATTTGAGTATTCACATATGGCTAAGTATGAAGCGTGCATCATGGGAATGGAGGCTTTTCTCGCATCCGGTGCTAGGGAAGTCGAGGTAATAGGAGATTCGTTATTGGTTATCGAACACGCCAATGGGAGATGGAAAGTAGAAGAAGAGAGGTTGAAACCCTATGTCGAGTACTTGTTGAAGAAGGTAGCACTCTTTGATAAGATCACCTTCACTGACATAGGAAGAACCTATAATAGAATTCCGGACGCCTTGGCAAACTTAGCATCAGCTTGGCAGGATTTAAGTAAAGTACCAAAGAAGCCATTTATCATTACCGCAGCAAATATCCCGTGCTACGAAGAACATTTTGTGAATCAGGTGGAGTCGGAGGAAGAACCCTGGTTTACGGATATCCTGCGGTATATGAAAGACGGAACCTTTTCTGATGATGCGACAAAAGAAGACCGTTCAGTCTTAAGAAAAATGGCTCTGAATTATGTCCTGGCTGATGGTGAACTTTATAGGAGAGCTTGGGACGGAATGTTGCTAAGATGCGTGAGTAAGAAGGAGGGGGAAGAAATAATGAAGAAAATCCATGAGGGAGTTTGCGGTACTCATTTAAGCGGCATGAGCTTAGCCAGAAAAGTCATGAGGCAAGGTTATTTTTGGATGCAGATGGAAGGTGATTGCGTCAATTATGTGCGTCATTGCAAAGCTTGCCAGTACCATGATAATAAGAGCCATTTGCCTGCTGTTGAACTCCATTTGACGACTCTCTCTTGGCCTTTTTCGGCATGGGGCATAGATATTATCGGCAAAATCACGCCAGCAGCATCGAACTGTCATCAGTATATATTGGTTGCAGTGGGCTATTTCTCTAGGTGGATCGAGGCTCAATCTTACAAGACTTTAACCGCCAAACATGTGGCTAGATTCATTGAACAGAACATTTTCTGTCGCTATGGTGTCCCCCATCACATAGTTACAGATAATGGTTCTCATTTTCAAGCAGATGTTGGTCAGTTGCTTTATAGATATAAGGTTGAGCATCACCATTCTTCTCCTTATCGCCCTCAAGCTAACAGTGCAGTAGAAGCCGCGAATAAGGAGATTAAAAGAATCCTGTCAAAGATGTGTGAAAAGTATAGAAGCTGGGCCGAGAAACTTCCTTTCGCGCTCTGGGGGCATCGCACTACCTTCAAGTCAGTAAATGGAGCTTCTCCCTTTGAACTTGTATATGGGATGGAGGCAGTGTTACCGATAGAGCTCGAAAAGAAGTCTCTCAGAGTTCTAGTAGAAGCTGGTCTGACCGAGGAAGAATGGGTCAAGAAAAGGTATTAAGATCTGGTGCTTTTGGATGGAAGAAGACTGAACGCACGATTCCAGGATCAGATGAGAAAAGGAAGGATTGCTCGTTTCTACAACAAACGGGTACATCCAAGGGCTTTAAAGAACAGAGATTTGGTACTGATCAGATTGTTGGATCATGAAGCCCAGAATCATCCTGGTGGGAAATTAAAACCCAACTGGCATGGGCCATTCAGAATTCAGAAGCTATTAGCTAAAGGTGCCGCTAAATTAATCACCATGGAAGGGAAGCCTATCAACCGGATTGTCAATCAGGACCAAATGAAAAGATTCTATGTCTGAAATGATGATTTCGATAAAAAAAAAAAAGAGCTAAGTTGAAAACCCGAAAGGGCGGCTTAGGCAAGAAATGAGCTCGCTAGGTTGAAAACCCGGAAGGGCGGCCTAGGCAAAAGTTAGAGCATAATAAAAATAAATAATAATAAAAATAAAACTTTCGGGATCAACGCGTGGTGTTTAGGTTAAATGTGAAATCTATGCCATGCGATTGTGACAGATTTGTGAATGGTTGCTCAATGCCATCAACTTGACTTGAAGGAGAATAGGTAAATGAATAGTTAGAATAAATGACCATTGTATTAAAATAAGTTTTCTTTACTTCTGTATAATGTTGAAAAGAAGTAAGATTAATAAAGGGTCTGAATTTCAAAATTTTCCTTCCTTCTGTCTCGGGGATATGGTTAAAGAATGGAAGACCTTCCTCTCTGCTTATCTGATCAAGATTGACTCACCTATTTTGAAAATGTTCTGGCTGTTGATCCTACCTAAGTGATGAATTCTCTTAAAACATTGATCAGGAGAACGAATACCATTTTCTCAATTATTTCCCTGGAAAGATCAATAATAAAAAAAAAAACCATGAATAAAACCTTAGTACTCATGTAGGTTCATGCATACATAAAGAAGTTACATACGCTGTTCTTGTTTGATCTGTGCAGGTAATAAAAATAGTCACCCCCTCTTTTGTTGCCAAATGCAAGCTTCTATCTTTAAATAATAATTCATTTGTATGAACATTTATTTATTAACCCAGGGGCAGGGGCCCAAATAACTAACACAACAAATAATTCCGAAGGAAAAGATTTATTGTCTTTTGTTGTCCATGTGTGCAGAAAACGGGAATTAAATAAAGACAGAACCACCGGAGTCATTAACTAAAAGAAAGGAGACACATTAATTAGGAACTTATGGCTCTGAAATACAGGACAGTGCAAAGAAGAAATAACAACAGCATTTTATTCTAGTAGGGTCTATCATCAGACGCCAATCTTCGCAGAACCTAGCATCATCATGGGGTGTAAAACCAGTTGACGTACTCAGGTGTCACAGTGTCCTGCATCACTCCTTCACTTAGATACCTGGTGTTTCGGTTTCGCTAGTGGTCAGCCATATGAATCAAAAAACTTGGCGTCATGAGACCACTTTCAAAGTTGTGAATTCTGGGAACGCGTTGTATCATTCCATACTGACAGCTGATCCTGTCTGGGAAATAGGCCATGGAATGATCTAGACTGGCGTACAACACATAGTTGAGGTTCATGCTTCCATTAGTGACCAGTCTGATCCTCCACCAAGGACAAGTCCACCGGATTGTTGGGTTATCCCCAAAATCGAAGTGTCCTCGAGACCGAGACCGAAAGTTGGCAGGGTCATAGGTTGGAATCAAACGAGCTGGGACTGGAAGAATCAGGCTTAACTTGTCTAAAGCCCAGGCTTGCAACAACATCGGACAACCACGATGGTGAACATTGAAGTTGGTGATGTGAAGGGCAATATCCCTGACCCAGCACATCGTCTCTCCCATGATCATCATGAAGACAGTATGATGATACATTTGCATGTCACGAACAACTGTCAAAAGTCGGAAATCTCCAATTCCAGGTTGGCGGTTCTTCATGGCATACATGTTCAACAGAAGAAAATAATAAGCTCGAATCCAAGAAGGATCTATATCCATGGACAGAACCCTACTCAGAAAAGGCTCCAAAGGAAGACCTTGATCCGTGTTTATGCCGTCAGGAAGGTAAACCGGACACAGGGCCACAATCTCGGCTAGATCATACCTAGGGCCTGGGGGCAAAGCCGGAGTTTCATCTTGTTCAAGATGATGATCCATCACAGCACACATTTCCTCATAAGTCGGAGTTACTTCAGAGTCTTCAAACCGGAAAACCATGGTGTTAGGATTGAAATGTGTGACGAGCCAAGACAAGAAGCCATGGTCGGGTTTTAGGTCTTTGAAATATTTCAGCCAGGCGAGTTGGTCCATAGGGGGAATCTGCCATAGGTCGTCAGGGATGGATTGGACGAAGGATGAAACTTGGTTTCTGAAAGCCATGGAAAAGGATTGTCTAAGAAAAGGATTTGTTTTGAATGCTGGAAGTGAAGAAGACGTAAAGCGAAGCCTCCATTTATAGAAGTGTAAAGAGTTTAATGAACGGAGCACCATCATTATTTGACCTGATGTTTACTGCCCATGGTGGTTGGATGAGCATTTATACATAGTTTGCTCCGGTAGTTGGACATTTAAGCCTGTATTAATAAGAAGGACAGCTTGTACGATAAGGAGGTTGAGTCTTTATGAGCGCATTAAACGCTCTGTCAGGTAAGTACTACGATCCACTTCTGTTTCTGATTGATTTTTGTCGTATTTCATTTTAAGTTCCTTATTTTGTTTTTATTATTTTATTTCATTCCATTTATTCATTTACAATAAAATTGGTTCGTTGATCACTAACAAAGTGGACCGCTCTTGTAAATAAGGGGGGCATCGCTATTTTGCATTTTCGTGTTTTGTTTATGCAGGAATCAAATTTCACAAATTGTAAGAAATAAACACATAAATGATACTGTAATGAAAGCAAAATACTGTAAAAGTGTAAATAATAGTATAAAATTAATAAAGTTGTACATTAATCCTACAAACTACAGAATGTTCAAAATGTTTAAAAGTGGCTAAAACAGAAGCAGGGCTACCGATGCCTCCGGCTCGGACCAGCAGCTGCCTAAGGGGGTGGAGATGGCGGTGCGTCATCGAAAGAGGAACCATCATCATCCTTCTCAGAGAAGTCTAACGGGATCCCCTCCACCTCCAATATAGTCCGAAGCTGATCCACCTCCATTTGGAGTCGGGCCATAGCACCGGACTGGCAAGACTGGTGCCTCCGCAGCCTCCCAATCTCCAGATCCTGTAAAAGCAGAAATTTGTAATTTATAAAGAAAGAGAAGCAGAAAAGGTAAAGAGCTTCATACCCTCTCGTGACGCTCAGAATAGAGCTGGGCGATGAAAGACCGAGCGAACCCGAACCTCTGGCACAGCTCCTGATACCTCTGAGCTGGCACCTGCAAGCACAGAAAAACATTCATTAAAGAATTACTCAGAAAAAAATTAAAATTCAAGCCTCGGGCCAAACCATAGCTGCGTCACGCATCTACACAGCTGCGTCACGCATCTACACAGCTGCGTCACGCGTCTACACAGCTGCGTCACGCAGCTTGCCTAAGTTGTGCATCCTGAAGAATAGCTGCGTCACACACCTCAGTAGCTGCGCCACGCACCTCAACAGCGGCGCCACGCAACTGTTCAAAATATTGTGTCCTAAGAACAGATGCGCCACGCATCTCCATAATTGTGCCATGCACCTCCATAGCTGCGCCACGCAACTATCCAAGGCCTTGCCTCGCTGATGAACAGCCGCGTCACGGAACTATTCTTCCACATAACAGTTGCGTGACGCAACTGTCGAAGGTACGCAGGAACTAAACCTATGTTCAATTTCATTGTATTTGTGTTATTTCTATATGTTTTTCAGGGCAAAAGTATGTCGCATGGGGATAGCATCAATTATTCATCAACAAATCAAGTAATAAACACATGCGAAAGACGAATTCACCTAAGTTCAAAAGGTAGGGTTCACTGACGTCTCGAACAGCTGTGTCACGCAAATGTTCACGCAGGAACAATTGCGTCACGCAACTCCTTCCTGCGTGGCGCAACTGCCAACGCACATACAGACTACAAATTCAACCAAATTCGCAATGCGCAATTGAAAAAGCAAAAAATTTTGAGGAAAAAATCGCCTACCTCAGTCTGAAAGCCGCGCATCTGGCTAGTCTCGTAGCGGACCGGGAATTCGGTGCCCGGCAACGGAAGAAGCTGCAGTGGTCGCATCCCAGAAGTCAGCGGATTCCGGCTGACCGGCATCGGCTCGCGCTCGAAGCTCGGGATATCCGGGATCGCTCCCAACGTGTTCATCTCCGGTGTGTAGGTGGAGGAAGGAATTTCTGGAAGTTGAGACATTGTCTTTGGTTGAAAGTTCAGAGAATTCTCAGATAGCTTAGGGTTTGAGATAAGTGAAAATGAACTGATTAGAAGAAACTTACTTATAAGTAAGCGTTGGGCCCAAGCCCACCTCTCCAAGCCTAAAAGAGGGAGGAATTTTTAAATGCTTACATTTAGAAAGAGATGATTTAGGCATTCCTTGTTGAACCCCTTATTTAGCTTAGGCCAACTAAATTAAAATATGACTTTTGCAACCAATTTGAAGCCTATATCCAAATTTTATTGTTCACCCTTATTAAACCTAGCCATTAAACCAATTTAAATTCCTCCCCGAAGTGCAATAATGTATAATTGAAGGATTTGATTTTTATTAAAACATGGCAACAAAAAGGGAGAAAATTTCATTAATACTAGCAAATGGACCAATTAGAAAACTCAAAGAGAAACACCCCATAGAAGAAGCAATCAATCAAAAATTCAAGTTTGGGGAATTAAAGCAAAGAGAAATTATCAAAGTACTGTGAAAAGACCTAGCCAAAATATCTCTAATTTTGAGCTAGTGAAGAACTTCAAGAATTAATCTCCCTTTACAAAGCAAATTTTGTTTTGATACAATGAAAATCTTGATATCATACATTTTTTGTGCTCTTTGTCTATCTTCTTATCCTTTTCCTTTGGTTAGCTAAAATTATACCCCTAACACCCCATTGCAAACGAAATAAAGACCTTTTGATCCTTTTAAATTGTATGCATTTCGATTGTGGAGAAGGGATGACTAATTTTGCCTGTGGGAATGTTAAAGCTATATTGTTAAAACATCTTAATTAAGGGTTAAATAATCTTTTGTGAAAACTCATATTCTACTTATCATAGGTAGAATAATTATTGATGTTGAAAATCTTATTAACTTATGTTTAAATTAAGGAATGCGTTTCATCGAAAATTGAATTTTTGCTAGAATATAATTAGCATGGGAAAAACTTGATTTATTCACATGTTAATGATTTTTTATACTTTTGAAATTGTGAATAATTATCTCCAATCATATTAAGCTAGCTTTGTTAAGTTTGTTTAGCCTGTGTTTTTCTTGTGCTTTTAGTTTTGTTGCTTGAGGACAAGCAATGGTTTAAGTTTGGGGAATTTTGATAGGTGTTATTCTTATAGTAATTTTAATATAGTTTTTATTAGGAATTTTAGTAGTTTTAATTACTTTAATTAATTTTTATTTAGTTTTATTTATGTTTTTGCTCAAAGCTTCCTTGAATCATAATCCAATTGATCTTAAAGAAATTTGCAAAGTCTTGGCATAGAAAAGAGCAAAATAAAGCAAAACACTCAGGCCCTGCCCGTGCACATTTGCACGCCCATGCTGAACTTAAGGGAAATCAAGTGGAGACTCAGACTCTAGCACGGCTAAACCGTGCTATCTGGCATGCCCGTGCCTGAAAGGACCTCAGGGCGCGCTTGCTTAAGCATGCCCGTGATACATTTCATCTTGGAAAGTCAGAGCATAGCACGCCCTAGCCGTGCTATGGGGCACGCCCGTGCCACGAATTCTTCTCTGGACGTGTTGCACAGCACAGCCCATGCCGAACCATCCATAAAACTCAAGCTCTGGCATGCCCAGACCATGCAAAAGAGCACGCCCGTGCAACGAATTTGATGTTGTCTTGAATTAAAAACGCCAGCTAGTTTCAATAACTTACATGGCCCACCTCAGATATTTTCCTGACGTGCAAATCAAGATCTAATCCTATTTAGGAAGATGGGAAAGTCCTAATTGAGAAGAAATCCAAAGCCTAAATAGTTTCATATCTCTAAAAAGATTTCTTACTTAATAAGGATTCTATTTCCTAAACGGAGTCAGATTTTCTCCCAAGAAGTCTATATAAAGAGAGGGGTCATTCATTGTAAGGGAGATCTCCGGTCTTTGACAATTTTTGTTCCATTGTTTCTTTTCTCTCTCAAAGATTTCAAGCATTCAAGATTCGTGTCAAGATTCAAGGAAGTCGTCCACATTATCTGATGCCTAGTTTTTATCTCTAAACTCTTAATATTGTTTTACTTTTCATTATTCACATTGATTATGAAATTTTATTCAAGTATTATTCAGTTTTATTTAATTACTATGTCGAACTAAATCATCATACTAAGGATTTGATGTACCTTGAATTCTTTTTCAATTTATAATATTAGATTTGTTTTTCTTTGTTCAAAGTTTAATTTATTATTGAACTTAATGCTTCCAGGCAGAGTTTTTCCCCTGGATTGATTTATTTCATTAATCACTATCGGGAGAAGGGTTTTTGATATGAAAAAGGTAATAAATTACATGAGAATAATAACTTGATGCAGAAGATATATGATTTGACTCATGGGGGTTTTTATAAGTTAAGGACCTTAAATTATGAATTCACAAAACAAACCACAAAACTTAATGATTTAATTCATGTTTGATTACGCTATTGGAAGATAGGTAATTAGATTGGATTAAAATAGCTAACAAAACATCAGGAGAGCTTGTTAGTGATTTTAGGGTTGTTTCCCCGACTTGAACAATTAAAGTTGATTAACAAACTAATAAAATAAATTGGATAGAGTTAAGTGAAATCAAAATCCTTAGTAGTTTTAAATCTTTGATTTCTTTCCTTCAAATACTGTTGCTTGATTTATTTTTGTTCTCTTTTAAGTATTTATTTTTCTTACAATAATTCTCCTTTATTGCCGTTTAAATAATAATAGGTTAACATAATTTTGGTATTTGATATACAATCCCTGTGGAGACGATACTCTACTCACTCTATATTACCTACTACGATTTCGTATACTTGCGAAAATCACTATCATCCGTATAGGGCTTTCTTGAGTTTATAAACCTTGTCCTCTTCTCCCTTCACTTTATAGCCTCGAGGTTGCTCGACAAACACTGCCTCGTTCAAGTCTCCATGCAAGAAAGCACTCTTTACATCAAGCTGGTACACAGTCCAACTTTTGGTAGCAACAAGAGCTAAAATCATTCGAATGGTATCCCAACGAGCAATAGGTGCAAAAACTTCAGTGTAGTCTATCCCAAACTGCTCTGAGTACCCTTAGGCCACATGCCTTGCTTTGTATTTATCCACTTCTCCATTCTCATTTAGCTTGGTCTTAAATACCCATTTCACTCCTATCCTTTTTACTCCAATTGGAGGTGTAGTCAATTCCCAAGTCCCATTCTTCTCAATGGCTTTGATTTCTAAGTCCATTGCTTCTTTCTACTTTGAGCTCTTAATAGCTTCTTCAAAAGACATAGGATCACTAGAGGCAGTACACATCATCAAATTATTCTCTTCTTGTTCAGAAAATTCTGCCCCACTTACATATTCTTCCATCCAAGTTGGTGCCCTTCTTATCTTCCCTTGAACAGAACTTGTAGGTTGTGTGCAGCTTCTTCACTTGAAGAAGAACCAGATGTAGTAGCTTCACTTGATAACGAACCAGTAGCACCATCTTCAACCTATTCTTCTTCTTCTTCTTCATACCCTTACAGCTTATCTTCATCTCCCCAATCAAGAATCACACAACAAGCTTCTTTAATGTTTTATTCAAATCCCACGTCTTATCCTCTTCAAAACATAACATCCCTGCTTATAATTATTTATTTTAACATAGGATCATACATTCTATAGTTTTTAGATTCCTTGCTTACGCCCAGGAAGACACACTGGAGACTTTTATCGTCAAGCTTCTACCTCTTCTTGTCTGAAATGTGCAAATGTCCGATGCAACCAAACACTTTAAAGTGCTTCACTGAGGGTTTGAAGCCACACCAGGCTTCCTCTGGGGTTTTATCCTTCACAGCGAGAGTAGGGCATCGATTGAGCAAGTGAACAGTCCAGTTGACTGCTTCTGGCCAGAATTCTTTAGGGACAGACGTCTCTGTCAACATGCATCGTATCATGTTCATGACCATCCGGTTCTTTTGCTCTGTAACCCCATTTTATTGTGGGGTATAGGCCGCAATGAGTTGCCTAGCAATACCATTTGAGATGCAATACTCATTAAATTCCAGTGAGGTAAACTCCCCACCTTTGTCAGTTTGAAGACAACATATAACATTTCCAATTTCTTTCTCTACCGAACTTCTAAAGTTTTTGAACACAATAAATGCTTCTGACTTAAGATTCAAAGGATAAGTCCATAGTTTTCTGCTATAATCATCAATGAATGTGATTATGTACCTTTTATGACTGTTTGATTTGGTTGTGATGGGACCACAGATGTCGGCATGTACAAGTTGCAGGTTCTGAATAGCTCTCCACAAATTCTTCTTAGGAATAGCCTCCCAATGTTGCTTGCCTATCATACATATTGTGCGTACTTTAGGGGAAGCATTGAGAGGGGGCATATTTTTCACCATCTTCTTCTAGGACAAGTTTCTCAAGCCCTTGAAATTTAAGTGCCCAAATCTACGCTGCCACAAGTCTATTTGATCTTCGGATGTCATCTTAAAGCATGCAGGAGCAGGGGCTTGAGCTTGCACTTGTGTTTCCATTTCAGTAAGGGGAATAAACATTCGATTAGCAGACATTTGAGTCAGCATAATCAATCCTCGTTTATGATGATAAATCTTGCATACTCCATGTTGTATTAGAATAGTTAGATTTCGTTCTTGCAGTTGGCCAATGCTAAGTAAATTATTTTTAAGCTCAGGACAATAAAATACTTCAGTAATCACCTGACTTGATCTGTTGACTCGTAGCTTGATGCTTCTTTTCCCTATTACTGCCATTTTGCTATTATTTCCCTGTCACGCCCGACTCTAATCACCAGAGGATGCTTACTGAGGCTCCAGTTTTGACACAGCCAGCTCCAGGCAGACCATATGATGTTTATAGTGATTAGAGTCGGGGCGTGACATTCCCAAATTGACAACCTGTCTGAAAGTCTCATCTAGATGGAGAAACCATTGCTTATTTCCAATCATATGGTTGCTGCAACCCGAGTCCAAGAACCACACTACTTCTCTCTTAGATTTGTGAAGATCCACATGAGCCATCAGCAACATCTCTTGTTCTTCATTTAATTCAGTATAATTAGCTTCCTTTCCTAAACTAGGACACTCATATTGAAAATGCCCTAATTGATGACACTTATAACACGCAACAAGAGCCTTGTTGAATGTTTGTCTTCCTCTTCCTTAGCTTCTTCCTCGAAAAATTCCACGAGCTCGACTGCCTCCTCTTCCTCCTATTCTAACATCATAGGTTACCTTTAATGCTTACTGATCTTCTCTATGCCCGTTCATCCTTCGCTCATGTACCAATAAGCTACTCTGCAACTCATCAATAGTAAAGGTGTCAAGTTATTAGACTCCTCAATTGAACACACAATATAGTCAAACTTTGAGGTCATTGATCTCAGAATCTTTTCAATGATCACCACTTGCTACCTATTTTCACTATGAATCTTCATCTTGTTTGCTATTGTGAGTGTTTGAGCAAAGTACACATCAATACTTTCACCCTCTTTCATCTGGAGAATCTCAAACTCCTTACGAAGAGCTTGGAGCTGTGCTCTTTTAACTCTTGTGGAACCCTGGTACTTCTGCTTCATAGAGTCCCAGATGTGTTTGGCAATGTCTCTATTGAGAATTGTTTCCATAATGGTTCGATCAATGGCTTGGAACAAATAATTTTTGACCTTCATGTCTTTCAGCTTCTGGCCTACAATTGATTTATGTTGTGCGTCAGTAAGCTCCACTCCTTCTGTTGCAGCAGGAACTCCAGTCTCTACCAAGCTCCAATACTCCTTTGAGCAAAGAAAATTTTCCATAAGCATGGACTAACGATCGTAGTGGCCATCAAACTTAGGTATTGCAGAACGAAGTTATTTTCAGCTGCCATACTTCAATTCTCTCTTCTCACTCTTTCTCTTCTTAAGAAACTGTCGATTTCCCTTTTTTTTTTTTCTTTCTCACAATCAGGCCCCATGATAGGGTTTTGGTACCGATTTGTTATGCTCTCAAGCTCTAATTAAACAGCACAAAGAGACTGAGAGTTCAAAGTCTCATTTATTCAAGAATAGAAGCTATGGCTTTATACAAGTCTTACAAAAACAAATTGCAGAAAAATAGAGCTACCACATAGCCTAGAGATATGGTAAACAGTTAAAGAAATAGATAAATCAAATCAAAATTGAAGTCCTACAAATCAGGATATTATTAACAGAAGCAACAACTAAGATGAAACAAGTCATAGCCACCAAGAAGTCCACGAACCCAACACAAATACTAGGCAAGTAAGTGTTTTTTTTTTTCTTTTTTATAATTGTAATGCCGATAAGTTATCTTGGATACACAGATTTTGTAAAAATGGCTTATAAGGTCCCTAATTCTACAGGTCCTAGGTCTATACGATTAATAGCAAATGACTGTGATGTTTTAAATTTGCTGAATGTGGTAAAAGGAATAGAGAAATTAGTTTGTACATGGAGAGTCTGGATGAACACAGAGAAGGTGAGAATGTTGTTGTTAATATTCATGAAGTAAATATTGAACAATTGCATGAGGTGCCTCAATATGTTAATAATGTATAAGAAACTAGTGATCTTCATAGTGTTAATATCAATGCTAATGAAAGGGAGGAGTAACGATTGATGAGAGGCCACAATCATTAAAAACATTACTTCGCGGTGTCGATTGTAATAATTAAAAGAATTGGCTAAATTTGTTAAAAAGACCAAAGTTTATTTATTTTTTTTTTTTTTTGTCATTAGGCCTATTTTAAATAAATTCATAGAATAAATACTAGATATGTATGATAATGTTTTGCACCTATTTTTGTACATATAATAATTATAACTAAAAATATTAAATTTTTATATACTCTTTGTAAATATTAATAAAAAAATATATAACAAAATAAAGTATAAATAATTATTTTAACGAATATGTTTAAAGAGTAACAACATGTATCGCATATTTTTGAACGTTAATTGGCCAAAAAAAATATCAAATATGATCTTTTTAATCACACAAAACAAGCGGATGCCAAATTGAATTTTATTCGAAGAAAAAACAGCAAACCAACTGGCCAATCTACCGACATTTGTCAATTTCTTTTGACCCGCTACTGGATCCGAAATTGACCCGACTGGCACAAAGTTTACCTGGTTTCAGTAAATTTTAATTTATTTTATCGGGTCCTGTATAGAAGTATTCGCTAGTTGCTTTGGAATTACGAAAAAGAGAGAAACGGAGCATACTGATACCATGGAAGCAAAAATAGGCAAATTCTTCGAGTCCGTTGCCGACTTCATCAACGGCACCGATCAGATCCCTTGGTGCGACCGGGACATCATCGCTGTAAGTTCTTTGCTTGCTCTCCTCAATGTTTGAGAATTATATATTTTTTTATCAAATTAAATTTCTCTGTTTGGTATGCAACATATATACAGAATATAAGTTTTACTGATGATTGCAATTAGGGTTTCGGTCAAATTGCATATTCCTTTATTATTAGTTAGCAGTTGTTATTTTAGGATTTATCTTTGATTTAATTAACCCATCGTTGGCGTTTTTTATATGATGGTTGTGAGAATTACACCATAAGGGATTTTAGCAATTTTGCTGTCTGGTTACATGAGGTTTAGAGGCTATGAAAATAAGCTTTCTACATATATATATTTTTTTCCTAACTGAGAATCATCCAATGGTAGTTTCTTTCGTTTGATGCTGTAGGATAAAATGCCTTATAATTTTTTTGGAATGAATATGCGGTTGACTGTGTAGGAGCTATTGATTCTTGTTTTCTTTTTTAGTTTCTGAAGAATTATTGATAATTGATGCTAGATTTTCTGTTCACAACTTTTGTTAAAGTGAAGGAATTGAATGTATAGATACATAGTTGTAGACTTTTGAAGGTTCTGTGTTGCTATTTCATGTTTTTGCTCATATGATTATATTTGAATTCCTTAGTTTTCTTGTATTTCTCAATTGCACAACTCTATACTGACCTCTATATTATTTTGTAGATGAATTTTTTAATTTGTGCTGTGATTGATGTAATTTTTAATTTTCTCTATTGTCTTTTTACTTTCAAAAGACAATATCATTTACTTGTGATGTCTTCATGAAATAGCCATAAATGATTTCCTTTGTCTCTTTTTTATCATAGTTTCTGAATTTTATTGAATTTGTTCTGGAAACCCTTGGTGCCCTGTGTGCTTTTGTCTATATGCACTTAGAAGCTGCTCTTTATGGTTCTGGAGTTCTTTCCTTTTGCTAAATGAGCTCTGTTGCTTTGCTTATTGTCAAGAAATCATATTTATTTTCTTTTCTGCATTTGGTTGCTTTGTGTGCCCAGTCTTTAGTGATAGTTGTGTGATATTCGATATGTTTCTTTTTTAACTTGTTATCCACAGGGCTGTGAGCAAGAGGTTCTTGAAGCTCAAAAGGGTTCCAATGATGTGTTGAAGAATGAATGCATCATGCGTTTATCGTGGGCTCTTGTGCACTCTAGACAACCAGAAGATGTACAACGTGGCATAGCAATGCTTGAATGTAAATATATAAATTCATACTCATCTCTCCCACTCCCTTCTCTCTCTCTCTCTCTCTCGGCATGCAAACATACAAAGTTTTTGCTTTCATTTACTAGTTAAAGATGTGTGTTTGGCCAAGTGCCGGTGAACTACTAATCTGCAAACTTGTGTACTCATCTGGATTATCTATTATGGTTATATTGCCACAAAGTGTTAATAGGACTTGCAACTGATTCGCATTTGCAGCTTCTCTTGACAGCACTGGCAGCCCTCTGAAATTAAGAGAGAAGCTTTATCTTCTAGCTGTTGGCTATTATAGGAGCAGCGACTATACAAAGAGCAGGAAGCTGGTGGAAGAATGTTTGAGGGTATGGTGTCCTCATTCATTAATCTTTTAACTTACTTATCATTAAGTTATCGGTGGCTGCTTCCTTATATTGCATACAATTGTCTTTTGGTTTATTTAAAAAACATATGTTCTGTTTCCAGTGATTTGTGGCTCTTAAGTGTCCTGTAGTAAAAAGAAATACTTATGACGTTGTAGACAATTACCATAGGGTGGTGGAGGCCCCAGTTGGTAAAAGGAAACCCTCAACTCCTTGAGGTTCTCCTGTACTTGGAGGAAGAGGTAAAAAAATAATAATAAATTGTAGTAAAGTAAATAATAATGTTACGATTGAATAATTAAATAATACTAGAGTATTATTCTATTCTATAAATATATTACAAGTTATTATATAGAAATACACTGAACTTACGCCCATAAAGAAGTGAGTTATGAGTTAAGTCAATATTGAGGCTTCATTGTCTGTGGTGAAGTATGACTAGGCTCATGAGCTTCCAACTGAGCAATGTGTTGTATGTTGATGCATTTGATAAAATGTATTTGCTGTAAAACGATAATTTTCCCTGAAGCTACATGATCACTGAGAACTCGAACTTCTGAATGTAATGTCCAACTCATGACATCATTCTATATTTAGTTGTATTACAATGGCGTGGTATTTTTTTTTTTTTTTTTAAGGCTGAACCTGAGTGGAGACAGGCGCACTACCTTAAGAAAGCAATTGAAGGCCAGATTAGAAAAGGTAACAAAAAACAATCAGTCACTTACCCCTTCCTCCCTACCCAAAATAATTACGATGATGTGTTCTTTTGAAGACAATTAAATGGTTTTCCCTCTGCATTTGTTGTTTTTGCACAGATGGTTTGATTGGTATAGGCATTGCTGCTACAGCTGTGGGACTGGTTGCTGGCGGGCTTGCTGCAGCTTTGGCACGAAGGTAACTGACTATTCCTTTCAATTCCTCCAATGTGCAGAAGCAGTGCACTAAGCACATCCTTGATGTGGAAGTCAGAAAAAAATATTTGTTGAATACATTGTTCTTTTGTTCTTTGCATTGTGTATATATTTTTGCAGTTTTGCTCCCAGAATTAACAGAGTTTCTTCTTTAAATGGTTACAAGTGCGTACTGTTCCTCTTGAGATTTTATGTATTTGTTTGTATATATATCCCTTTGGAGAGCTCTTTAACATTGAATTCACATATGCATATGAGAACTTTGCATGCAAAGCTTTAAAAAGACAGAAGTTTTGTGATAGTTGAATATATAAATTTACTTTTGAGTTTTGTTATTTTAACCTTATGACTCTCTCAATTTCTAGTTTGACTTATCAAATGTTTCAACTTATAAAATACAATTTATTAAAAACTTCAACTTGCAAAATCGTTTTATGAATATTCCAATTTATAAAATTAGATCAATTAAACACTTATTAAATAGTTAAAAAAATGTAAAATTTATTGTTTCAAGAGTTAGTGCAGAAGAGTGTGTAATGTTGTTAAAATTTGCAAGTTCAATACATGATAGGTCATTCACAAAGTTTGAAGTTAAAGTTACATAGTTTGTGTACAAGGGTGAATTTATATATTTGGTGGAGCGTAAGTTTCATTTTGGATGGCAATTTCTGTATATCAATAACAATTATTAATTGGCCCGAGAAATTCTTGCCTCAGCAGCCAAATTTAAGTTTCAACTGGGAAACCATCTCTGAAGATGGTTCCAACTTTTTTATTTTTGCCCCGAATTTTTTTTTTTTTTTAATCTTTGGCTTGAAGAAATTATTATTTTTATTTGGCCCTCTAAATTTTTGAAAAGATTTTTTTGCCCCCTGAGTTTGATTCCTGCTCCACCGTACACCTTAAGCATGTAGATCATCACTACCTCAAAATATGAAGTTAGAATAACTCACCACTCTAGGATGATCATAAAGTCATATAGAGTAAAAGAAAAGCTCTAACCTCAATATATTACAATAAAGAGATTAGAACTCAAAGAGAAGTTTAATTTTAATTTGATTTCCGTTTCAGATACATGCATGCCAATTATATTACTTATAATTAAAAAAATTTAGCAAATTATAAATATTACAACTAATATTTATGTTTTCAAACCTGTAGTAAAGAACACACTGTTTGTATAACAGTAAGTAAAAGTAGAATAACAGCTCCAATATCAGAAATTCCAGCCCATGGAGTATTGTTTCAAATTTGCCTTCCATTTATGCCAAGAAGTTTTGCAATAGACATTCAAATCTTCAATTAAAGCAAGAAAATAGAACTTATTTGGGAAGATAATATTTTCTTTGTCAATGTTAGGAAAAAGAATTGCCAAGGCTTCATTTCCCTGCAATCCATTTTCTGTAATTCCATTTTTGACAGGTGTTTCCACATCCTTTGAAGCATTCACAAGTTTAGCCATCAGGGCAATATAGTCATCAACATAATTATCTAAGCAATTACATTTTGTAGATTTCTCAATAAACTTTCTGTATTCGAAATTGAGGAATTTCCAAAATCTCATTTGTAAATTTTATGTCGTGAATATTTTTGCTTGAATTCGCTGGAAACTTAACTCCAGCTTGGTAGAGCTCTATTATACTTGGTATTACTAGCATTTTTATGTCCTTATGTGGCTGCAATAGCTCCAGTGGCTTTTGACACTTTCTTATCAAATCAAGTATGTGTTTTATCTGATTAGAAGAAGAATTTTTTATCTCCAAAATATAATCCATTGCCCATGAATCCCATCTATCTTTGAATAATTCGTAGACGAGCTTTAGATTAGAAATTTCTCCGAGGTGGGTATGCATATTAGATATCATAAATAAGTCTTCAAGAATGAATTCTCAAGCAACAAGAAATCGAACTTTATATTCCGAATCATCCATGGTT
This sequence comes from Jatropha curcas, assembly GCF_041381405.1. Classification (NCBI taxonomy): domain Eukaryota; kingdom Viridiplantae; phylum Streptophyta; class Magnoliopsida; order Malpighiales; family Euphorbiaceae; genus Jatropha; species Jatropha curcas. Next base: position 18,969,783 of record NC_143156.1, on the reverse strand, counting down.
TATTATATATGCGATCACTTTTATTTCGCAATTCTACAAATGAAAACTTTAGTAAAATCATAATAATGAAGATTGAATCCAGCAATATCATCTCCTCAAAATCATTACTGAACTGATATTTTCTACATAACAATTTCGTAATCTATCTTCATTTTCTCCAATAAATTTAATAGTCTTCTAAACGTACCTCGCTAAGTTGAAGAAAATTTTGCAAGTATCTAAACTTGTGTTCTTCCATTGCTTCTAAATTTTTTTGGGCCCGGTGAAATGGTCCAACAGAGACTACACGAGGTGTGTACGCTTTGTCGTTTAATTGACGCAGTCGATCAGGCACTCTATAGATGCAACATTCATCTGATAAAGGATGCAAAATTTCCAAGTTATGTCTTATTTTTGTTGCTAACTCGTTAATATTAAGCAAACGTGACTTGTGTTTTCCATCTGTCCGAAAAAGAGAAAATTAAAATAATGGATAATCAAAATATATTAAACGAATATTAAGCAATAATTGCTTATATCTCCAGCAATTTATATTTATGTGTAACGAGTTCATGAGTTGCTAGTTTTAATATTGTAGTGAGAATATTATTTTAATTTCTGTTAGGATGTATTTAGCATATACAAATTCATTAATACAAAATTTTAATAAAATTTATTGTTTTTCTTATACACTAATTATATTTTATTTCAATCCAAATGTTGTTAGGTGTATGCTGTAGAGTTTGTAAGGATTATAGTAGTGTAATAAAATATTATTTTAATAAATGATATTGTCTTTAAGTATTTGGTAAAGACTCCATTTTCAAGAGTTAATAATATGAATCAAGGATGATTTTAGCACAAATATTTAGAAGTAGTTCCTAGTTAGTGTCATTGATGTGGAAGACTAGCTTTATGCTTGTTTTTCTATGATTTTTTTTTTTTTTTGAAAATGTAATTCATTAATAATAATATCAAGAATTACAAATAAATATATAGACTAGACATAGAATTTTACTATTAGTAGCCAATAGAGTTCGTTGATCTTTTAACACGAACAAATGAATTCATATCCTTTTGAATAATAAAATTAAAACTCAAAAAAAATATAATATTAGATCTTTTCACTCGAAGTTAATTTTGACAAAACATAAAAATTTCAATTGAAAGGATAATATTGACCCTATTACTTAAGGAAAAAACTTATCCAAACTAGGTCCATGACCTCACTTATATATCAAACCAATAAAATTAAGGATTCTTATCGAAACAATGTATTTCTAACCGGACACTTGAAAAAAAAAAAATAAATAAAATCGGAACACTTTTTAAAAATTTTTAATTTCATCTGTTTGGTTCATAACTAGGACATAGGCTCAGTCTATGTAAGTTTTTTCTATTAGTAATAGGGAAATGTGATCAGGAGAGAAAATGTAAATGTGTAAAGTTACATTATTAATTTTGTTTATTGAGTTTAAATTTGTGTCAGGCACAAATGGTCCCATGTAGAAGGACTCTATTCTTATATTACAAACATGTTTATTTTAGTCTATATTTTGATTATCTGAACAACTCTAAAGTAATAAAGGTAAGTTTATGTGGATTAATTAATTATCAAGTTTCTTTTCGCTTTTGTTATGCATAATCTAGCCAACATGTCCTTAAAGATAATGCAATATTTGAGCTTAATAATTTACCTGAAACAACTTATCATTAAGCATCTTTAATCCTTAACTATTACATATAATAAGCAGATAATAATTAAGTTTCATTATATAGGTTAATGTATGGACTTTGTAAGAAAAACCTAATGATACTCTTAATTTTTAAGTTTACTCGATGGATCTTCGATTTATTAAAATTATAATTATTAGAATATTTCAACTTAAATAACATATATTAAACTCCAATTTACTATTATCCGATTATCAGGTAAGATATTGTTTTGGGTGAGTGGTTATATATCTTTTAATAAAGATTATTAAACAATGATTTTTACATTTAATTACTCTAATTATTAACGTTTAATGAGTTAAGTATTCAATATATATAATTTTAGTAATTGAGAAATTCAATGAATTGACATGAAAATTATGGATAATATTAGATTTTTCTTATAAAATTCAAGTATCAATTCATACATTTGGCCAAGCAATTAACTCTTGTTTAATATAGAAAATAGGCTAAATGTATAAATATATCTTTGTACTTTATAAAAAAATCTTGTATCACATTCGATTTTTCGATGGACTTATTGTGCCCTTGAAAATATGAATTTTAGTAATATTGCACACTTCTCTGCACTAACAACAATAATGTTTTGGTATTTTCAATTTTTATGTTTAAAATATTAATTTGATATGTGGTTATTATAACTTTTAGAACTATAATTTTTATATTTTTTAACTATTCAATAAGTATTTAATTAATTAAATTTTACTTTGAAAAATTTTATAAGTTGCAAATGAATTTTATATGCAAATGAATTCCGTATTTCGTTTTCACTTACGCCAACCAGAACCAGATACCTTTTTTCCTAAAAATAAAATTGCAGAAATTCTATTTTATAATTTTTCAATAAAAAAAAAGAAATTAATATACATGCGTAGAGTGGGCAGTACAATTCCTTATATACCTTTGTTCATATATATTCTTTTTTAATAAATTGAAAAGGAAAAATAATATATTTTTTTATGCTGATTCTTAAAATGAATGGAAGATGAGAATAAAATAAATAAGAGAGAAATAAAAGTAAATATAAAAACATGTTGATTTGTCTATTTGACTATTTGCATGTTTGTAAAGAGAATTAATTGCCTATGACAATATTACTAAAATACCCTTACAATATTAAGATATTCCCCCCATATTTAAAAATATTTTTTCATTTAATAACTTGAGTTTGTTCACACATACAAAGATTTATTGTTCATCACTAATTAAATATATATAGTTTAATTTGATTATTTAATTTGAAACTAATTAGCTTACTAATTTTATATTCATTCTGCGTATATAGCTTGTTAGTTAAAATTTTGTGTCCTTTGGCGTTAATTTAATTTAATCATGTTAATTAAATAACACCATTACTAAATTTTAAATTTTAATATATGAGGTTTTCAATCAAAAGTAAAAATAATTCATATTATAAAAAGGAAGAGATAGCACAATAAACTCCCATTATAAGATTATAAAAACACTCAAAAACTATCAATAAGGGCAAATATGAGAAATTAAATCGAATATTTGTTCAAAGTCTACTAGTTATTGCAAATAAATAAACTAAATAGCCAATCAGGTGGTGGTCTAGTTGATCTTTTCACTTATGTAGAGAGTGAGGTATTCTCGACCGCAATTATTTTCATCAATTTAATGAGCCAAGGAGAGAGCTATCCTGTTATATAGACCGCAATGTTATTTCGACTCATAAAAGCATATAATGAATTAAAAAAAAAAAAAAACTAAATAAATCTCAAGTATGAAATTGTTAATACGTTGTATTATCATAAGTTTGGATTTATTTAAAATTGTCACGACCCATTTCCATGGGTCGGACCGACACTAGGACCTGGGTGGACTTAAGGCCCTCGAAGCCCGTAGTAAGCCTAACTTATTTAAATCTCACATTCTATTTATAATTATGGATTCAGGCCCATTAACTTATTATACATATGCATCCAAAATACAGTTCATATATTTAATATGGATTTTTATTATTTATTTACAACCCAACTGGAATACAATTGCGGAACTCTATCTTTATATTTACATAGTTATTTCTATCATTAACAGTCTTCTACAATAAGTGTCTCAACTCCATAGGGCTTTCCTTTCTTTCGATTACTTGAAAAAAAAAAATAGTAGGCAGGGGTGAGCGCCAAACTCAATGAGTAGGGTTAGATAACCCTCTCACCCCACACAATCACACAAATGCTAAAATATTTTTATCCGGTTACCGTTTAATTATATGATCATGCAGTTTGTCACACAAATGACAATACAACAGCAATCACAAGTATTATCACCTTCATATAATCACATCACGTGGAAATTAGTCAGTGGAGTCACCGAAACCCCTGATGAGCCGTCCTCCCACATGGCCCATCCTCTCACGTGTGCACCAGGGAGCCGATCCCCCATACTGGCCGACCGGTCTAATCCTCACTTGACCAGCCCTCTCATTTTTTTTCCATTCTCTCTTTTCTTTTCCATACCAACAGGAGGCAACCCGGTAGTCTCCATCTAATCTAGATCATCAGGCGCTCACAACAGGAGGCCACCCTGCGGGCTGCAATCAAAACTAGACTATCAGGTGCGCAACGACGAGAGGCTATCCTGTGGTTAACGGTAACGGTAACGGTAGGTGCACATGGGGGCGCCGATCTCCCATTTACCCGGCTAACGGTAATCTGGATCCATATGACAGTAACAGTATATAACGGTAACAGTAATCAGAATCAGGATCCATATAACAGTAACGGTCTCACAAACCCATGGTGACCCACTTCATCCTAATTCTACACAAACAAGGCACAGCAATATGACATCACAGGTAATCAAGCAATTTTTAATATCAACAAATAGTGCAGCACGATATGGCAATTTAATAAAATAATGCATGATAACATTTAGTCGTGAATGCATGAATGCAGGCGGATGATACTAGTTATCTAACACTACTCACAGTTCTTTATTGTCCTTCAGAGGACTATCTTTATTACTGCACGCTTTTAGCTTTTGTCTTCATATTCCAGAACCTTATAAGCATCTAAAATAATAAAAAAGTTCTAAATAAGAATTCTAATTCAAAAAATGTTTTCACATTCATTTATTAGTTTTTGGTTTCTAGTTACTTAACTAACTTGTCAAACTACACTGTACATATCTATATACTATTTTCTTATTTATTTATGTATTCTAATTTATACCTTTTCAATAAATATTCTAATTATAATACTAATAATAATAATCATTAAGAATACTGTTCATTAAGTAGTATTTTATCATGAGACTAATGATAATAATAATACTAATAATAATATCAATTAAATTTCCCTTGATATGAACCTACAATCATATTTCTATAATACCATTAATTACCTGTTTATACCATAAATTATAATTCCTCCTATTTATACTTCTTAAGATTCCGTAAATTCGCTTATATAATTATTAGCTAGAATTCTTATTTCACAATCAATCTTATAACTAATATTCAAGAACTATATTTGACAATGTTCAAGTTAATTCACTTAAATACTCAATTAATTCGTTAATTATTTAGTTCGGGATTTATACCAAAAATCGCGATTTGAGTCTTAGAGTGTACCGATCGACAATCAGATTTCATTTCCGTGATCCGCGCGAAGAGGAGAGCATTCTACCTCTTGTAGCCTCGCCGGACCACCGCCGTCGCCGCCGTGCACGGTTGCCGGAAAAGTTAAATCTTCACCAAAATTGACAAACAATACATCATTTTATTCGTTTTCAATGAGAGGATCACTAATATGTATTCAAATCAAAGTGGGTGTGAACTATTTGGCCTGAAATTGACCGGAAAGGTTCGGTGATACCCATTTTGGGTTTTCCGATTCCGGCTACTACAGTCAACAAGGAGGCCACCAAATGAAAGAGGAAGAAGAGAGGAGTCATTTGGTACTCACCTTGCGCCCAAGGCTTGCCTGAAACGGCGTGAATCGCCAGAGAAAGGTGTCACTACGGTGGCCAAAACTTCAAGCTCTTCCCCTTCAAAATAGACGCAGTTTCAGTTCAAATCAAAGCAAGAATCTTCTTCCTTGCGTTGAGTAGATGTTTTTAGAGTATTCAATTGCCGGATTTGGTGGCCGGAGGACGGAGATCGAAGGAGAGGGAGGAGGAGCGGTGCTGCTCCTTGCGCGCGCGAAGAAGAAGAGAGAAAAAGAAGAGAGGTGAGGTCGAGAGGCTTCTAGGCCATTCCGGTTCGATTCGAACTGGTTTGGTCGAACTCAACGATTTAGCTCGATTTTTGTTCGGCTTGCAGGTTTTTCATTTGGTTTTCAGATTATTCGTGTGGTTTTTGAAAAATCGTTTTGATTACCGAGTTCGGTTTGATTTATTTTAATTATTTAGTTAGGTTAGAAAACATTCCCTTCATTTACTCAATAATAATAAAAATAGTAATAGTAATGATATTTGATTTTAGAATAATTAACTTATATATATTTTTAATAGATTAATCGCTGGTGTTTCATATTATTTCTGGAAAATTTAATTGTTCTCAAATCGAAAATTTTTGCATGTTCTCTTTTGGGCTTGGGCCCAATTCAAAAATTTGGGCTCGAATCGAGATTATATTATATTTGCAGCCCACGAGGTCAAAATTTGCGATTTTTGATTTAATAAAAATTCAAAAAGTTTTGAAAATAAAAATTCGGGGTATTACAAAAATGTATTAAATTATTTTTAAAAAAAAAACAAAAGAACGAATCTTTGCAGGTAGAATAAGTTGAAATTTTTTATTCGATTTTAATTTTTCATTAAACAATTAAGGGTCTTGATACGTACAATAACTTCTATCACTTCTCTTTTCTTTGGATTGATTGTGATGTGAATTTGGATAGATATCTCTTGTTTCTTTTCACAATTATACATTGTTCTATCTACGAAGATTCCTCAAGGCATTTTTTTTATTTTTTTTATATATTTGGTTTAAATTTATAAAACATAATAAAAAGATACTAAATAATTACTTTTGTTGACAAGATAAATTATATGTTCTACAAAGAAAGAGAATTTTTTTTGTTAGGATTTAGGTTCCATTTGTTTTCATAAAATAATTTTTCTTTGAAAAATATTTTTCAGCAAAAATATTTTCCAAATAACTCATTTCTATTATTTGGTTGCAATATTGAAAACTAGTTAAAAAAATATTAAAAATTTTAACTTATAAAACCATAAATATATTTATAATTATAAGAATTCCATATCTTAAAATTTTATTATTAAATATGAGAAAAATGTACAAAAAACAATAAATAAATTGTCATAGTTGTTGGTGACAAGTATGGGGGCCGATAGTGGTTGGTGGTCGATAGTGATCGGTGACCGGTTGTGATGACTAATGGTGATTAATACATTAATGTATATGTCTAAGGTGATAATAAGTTTAGTAGTTTCTCAGTTCAAAAAAAAAATTAAGTTTATTAATTTCTAAAAAATATTTTCCTTTCTTGAAAACATGAATTCATTTTCCTTGAAAATGGTTAGTTTCCTTTGACCAGAAAAATATTTAGCATTGACTGATTTACTTAAGTACCCCAAGCATCGAAAAATCTAGAAAATTTTTTTTGTAACAAATTATTTTTCAAAATAACAAAGCCTTAAATTCATAGTATTGTACATTAATTGGATTTTCCATAAGTATTATCATACCTTTTTGGATATGAGACTAATATCATTCGAGGCTTGTGGCTACCATTTCCTATAAGTGTTTTTCTCACTATTGAACCCTTGATTTTATAAAAGCCGTTGCTTGAGTTTAAACATGTCTTATTACTTGAGTCATTATCCACTCTTATGAATTTTTTTATAATCTTTTAAATTATAAATTGAAAATAAATATGAAAAAATAGTACCAATGAAGGAAAAATAAATAATAAATCTAAATTGGCCAATTAGAAATATCAATATTTTTTATCTATAGAAAACATTTTAAATATCTCAATAATAATTTGGCAGTAAGTCTTTTCAAATTGGGTAACAGAAGAAGTGCAATCATTAACGTTAGTTTCATTTTTATCTTGAAAAATTATGCTAAACAGTTTTGAATTATGTGCAAGTTGCATAGACCGAGACTTATATAAAAAGCATGCAGAAGATAATTGATGGATTAATTTTATTTTGAATTTTGTGATTTTATTTCATATTTTTTATTTTGGCTAATTGAACTCATTTCATAAATTCAATTGCAATTGTATATAACATATATTTGATGGATTGATAAATTTTATTTTCATATATCTATACTAACTTAAGAATAAATTAAATAATGGTCTCACACGTCCACTTAAATTTAGATAATAGTCATATTTCTAAGGGGTAATTTATTATTTAGTTCCTCAGGTTTTACAAAATTAACCAACTAATCCAAGGTTTTGCCAAAATATCTAGCTAGTCCCTTAGGTTTAACTCCGTCTAATTAAAAGGTCCTTCCGTCCAAGAAGTTGGTTTTTTTCCGTTAATTATAGACTAAAAGACTAAAACACCCCTCCCTAGCTGACGTGGACCATAAGGGAAAATTATTATCTAGTCCCTCAGGTTTTACATAATTATCTAACTAATCCCAAGTTTTGCGCAAATATCTAACTAGTCCCTCAGGTTTAACTCCGTCTAATTGAAAGGTCCTTCCGTCCGAAAACTTAGTTTTTTTCCGTTAATTGAAGACTAAAAAACTAAAACACCCCTCTCTAGCTGACGTGGACCAGTATGAAGCGATAATGATATACCTAGTTTGTTTCCCTTTTGTTTCTTCCATACCATAATGATATACCTAGTTTATCTTTTGCACAGATAACCTTGCATTAAATATTAATATTCATATTCAAAGTTATGAAATTATAATAATATAGGTGGCAATAATAATTATTTTTTATCTATAAATAACTGTTATTTTAGAGCCGGTGTTTTCTCCGCAAATATCTTTTTTTTATAATATTAATGAGTAATTAATTTTTTTTCAATTTTATCCTTATTTATATTAAATTTAATAATATATCTTTTTTTTTAGAATATTAATGTGTATGATTAATAATTATTACTTCAATTTAATGATTTTCTTAGAGATTAATATTAAATTAAGAGTAAGATTGTCAAAATTTATTCAATAATTTATTATAATTTATACAAATTTAATAATTTTTTAAAAGACATGAAATTCTAAATGTGACAAATATTATAGAATGAAGATAGTAATATTTTAGAGACATAATTATATTTAATGGTTTTCGATTTGCAAATATTCATAATCTAAAACTAAACCGTACATTTAAGAGAGAAAAATGATTATGTCTCCATCGACTTTATATGAAACTCTTCAATTTTCATTTTTAAATTTAGCAAAGCTAATTTTTCTACTCGTGTAATTAAGCTTAGTCTATACAATTCTACATGTGCATAAAATTATAGGGAAAATTATTATTTAGTCTTTTAGTTTATACAATTCCCTCCCTTATCGCTTCATACTGGTCCACGTCAGCTAGGGAGAGGTATTTTAGTCTTTTAGTCTTCAATTAACGGAAAAAAACTTACTTTTCGGATAGAAGGACCTTTCAATTAGACGGAGTTAAACCTGAGGGACTAGTTAGATATTTGCGCAAAACTTGGGATTAGTTAGATAATTATGTAAAACCTGAGGGACTAGATAATAATTTTCCATTATGGTCCACGTCAGCTAGGGAGGGGTGTTTTAGTCTTTTAGTCTATAATTAACAAAAAAAACCAACTTTTCGGACGGAAGGATCTTTTAATTAGACGGAGTTAAACCTGAGGGACTGGCTAGATATTTTGGCAAAACCTTAGATTAGTTGTTAATTTTGTAAAACCTAAGGGACTAAATAATAAATTTCCCTATTTCTAAGTGTTATTTAAATGGAAGGGTCATTTCTGTAATGTAACTCACAATGTTATTCCAATTTATTGAGCCTCCTAGGTGTTGAGCCAATGAAAATTTTGATAGTTAATTTTCTAATTTGAGGAGATAAAAAATAGTATTGGATCTAATCAAGAAAAATGGACTCAGTTGCAAATAACTTTTATACATAAGGACCAAATTATAATCATACAACTTTAAGTATTATTATCCTCACACACTAATTCTTCCCTCTCACTCCAATGCTTGTATACGCACAAATATACTCCCACCACCTATTTTGCTCTCCACATGTTTTCTTCTTACATGAAAAGCATGATTCTCAAGCAGTTGAATTGTAGATTGATTATTATAATATAACTCTATTGTATAATATGTGGATTGATTTAAATCTTTCAAGTTTCAATAATAGTATCAACCATGAATATTTTTGAGCTGCCATTATCACTGCTCAATATTCTACTTCCATGCTAGAAAGTCTGCACGAAGAAACTGCTCCTAAACTTGTATTAAATACGTATCTTATAGTGGAGTGTCTTGTATCATGATCTTCAGTATAATCGTCGTCACAATGACCAACTACTTCACATAATACATCTTTCACATACCTTAGAATACTTCATGTTGTTTATAATAAGTGAGACTTCTTAGGATTCTAATAAATTGACTAACTACTACGACAACATATGATATATCAGGTCGAGTTAAGGTGATATAGATCAAACATCCAATGAGCTTCCCTTACATTATGACATCTTCAAGATCTTTGCCTTCAACTAAGCACATCCTCACATTAACTTTCATTAGAGTTATTATTGTCTTGCATTCAAGCATTTCAAACTTTTACAAGATCTATTGCATACTTATATTTCTAGAAATAAGCTTTCTTTCATGGACTTAATCTGTAATCCAAGGCAATGCTTAATTCATTATGTTCCTTCATTTGTGATTGCAGTTAAAGATTTGTTCTAGTTTGATGAATCTCTTGTTCATCATCTCCTAAGAAATACAATCATCAGCTATAGTCTTCACTTTGTATACCCATTTACATGAAATACTTTGTACGCCTTTAGGATTTAATACTAGCTCCTATATTCGTTTTCCTTCAATATGATTGAAACTCTTGTAACTTTTCTCTATTCAACTTTTGGACCACTTTGTTAAAGTTTGTTGGTTCCTTTTCTTCAACAAGAGTAGCATTGGCAAATTTGGATTTTCCTTTAATATTCCTTTTAAAGCCTTAATTGTTGTTTTGTTCCATATTTATCATCAATCTCTTGTTGACTCAGTTGTGCATCTTTAGTAGTTCTTTAATACACTCCAATTTGCCATGGGCTTGCAGCTCTTTTATGATGCTTCCTTTTCTTCTTGGTCAATAGACACTAGGTGTCCATGATATGAATTGGTCTTCTTTCAAAACTAGCTTTTATTATGGCTTTTCATCCTTTTGTTTTGAGTCTTGAAGAGCTACTTCCTATGGAGACCACAAAGAAGATGTTGCATCATGTATATACGATATTCCTTGATGTACATAGACTATTTGTACAATTACATTGTCTCCATAATTTTCTTTTACTATTATAACTCACAAAGTTACACCTTATTGCTTTCTTGCTACATAACTCTCTCGTTATTAACATGTAGCAAACACAACCAAAGACTTTGAAGTGACTTATTGAGAGCATCATATACTAAAATATTTTGAAAAAGTGAGATAAACTCTAGTCTTGCTTGAAGTAATCAATTGATCATGTGAGCTGCTATTCTCATACACTCAGCCAAAACCTTTTGGACATGGTAACATATAAAATATTTATATCTTTATTAGTCATTTACATTTTAACAACAACAATTATTAAAATTTCTAACCAACCAATATTTATTAGCTAACAACCATTAGTCATGACCATCAATAACTGCCAGCTATCACAAACAGTTAAATTAAATAAATCTCAAGTGTGAAATTAACAATATTCATTATTATAATATGAATTTTGATTGATTTGATATTAATAATGTCTTGCAATTTTTTAAAAATAAAGAATAAATTGTCATTTCTCAATGGCTTTAATTAACTAGATTTGTGAATAGTTACTTGTAGACTGTTAAGGATTAGTTGTAAATAGAACTTTATTAGGAGTTGTAAATAGAACTCTATTAGGAGTTAGATTCTTAATAGGTTTATAGTATCTTGTATGTGTATATATATGTGTCCCTATTGTTGAATCAAACACAGAAAAATATTTTCCCACATTAAATCTACATGGTATCAGAGCCTTTGGCTCGTTAAACCTTTTTTTTTTTTTTTTTTTCCGTTTGCGTTGAAATTCCAGCGGCTGTCGGTCTCGGTGACAGTTCTAGGGTCACCGTTTTGTCTCACCACCTACCTCAGAAGGTTCCCCAGCTGCCGATCGGCGTTCCCTCCAAATCCGGTCACCGGATTCCCTGCGCGTGGGCCCCACGCTCCGCTTTTGTGTTTCTGCTACAGTACCACGCGCCGGCGCGTGGCGGCGCGTCCGGCTATTTCCGGCGATCGGAAATAGTTCCCTGGCTTCATTTCAACTTCAGCAATCTACTCAGGTGGTTGTTTTTCCGATTCGGCGAAGTTTTGGTAGGGGCGTTCTCAATTTTTGTCAATTTGGCGTTTTCAGGTTACTGTTTGCTCCTGTTTGCTTTTGAAAGGCTATTTTTTTTTGGATCTCTTTCTGGGTTGCTGGTAGGGTGTTTAGTTTTTGTTAATAATGGATCCTCCAACTACAGATTCTAAAACTACTATTACTGAATTAATCCCAGCAATGAATAAGATCACAGAACATAAATTGAAAGGAACTAATTATTTAGATTGGAGTAAGACAATTCGAGTTTATTTGCGAAGCGTTGAAAAAAGATGATCATTTAATTGATGATCCACCAACTGATGACACTAGGCAACGTTGGCTCAGGGAAGATGCTAAGTTATTCCTACTGATTCGCAATTCTATTGACAGTGAAGTGGTTGGATTAATCAATCATTGTGAGTTTGTTAAAGAATGAATATCTTGAATTCTTGTATTCGGGAAAAGGTAATCTGTCTCGTATGTATGAGGTCTGCAAAGGATTTTATCGGGCTAACCAGCGAGATATGACCCTTACAGCTTATTTCATGGAATTTAAAAAGATTTACGAGGAACTTAATGTTTTATTGCCTTTTAGTCCCGATGTTAAGGTTCAACAAACGCAGCGAGAACAAATGGCTGTAATGAGTTTTCTTGCAGGCCTTGCTCCAGTTTTTGAAACTGCCAAATGACAAGTTCTTTCAGGCAGTGATGTTACCTCTCTTCAGGAGACTTTTGCTAGATTGCTCCGTACTGAAGGTTCTCATACACCTTCCCCATCTGATAATAGTGCTCTTGTGAGTCATAATCAGGTAGCTAGACAGCCAAGAAACAGAGGAAGAGGAGGAAATAACCGTGGTAATGGACCAATCACTCGAGAGACAAGCATTCTTATCTGTCATTATTGTCATGAACCTGGTCACACTAAACGGTATTGCAAGACACTAATAAATAAGCCACTAAGGGTAAATATGGCACATAAAGATTATGCAGTTACTTCTTCTGACAACAATGTAACAATTTCTGCTGCGGAGTATGCTGAGCTCTCTAGATACCGTTCCTCTAAGTCTACTAATTCCTCAATTGCTGCTGCTGCCAACTCAGGTACTCCTCCTTCTTGTCTTATGTCTACCTCATCAGAGTGGGTCATTGATTCTGGTTGCACCGATCACATGACAGGTAACCCTAGTCTCTTATCCTCATTAAAAGAACCTAAACAATTTAATCGTCATGTTACTCTAGCTGATGGGTCCACATCTCCTGTCAAATGTATTGGCACTGCCAATCCCATTCCATCTCTTCCATTGTCTTCTGTTTTTTGTTTGCCTCGTTTTTCGTTTAATCTATTATCTGTTAGCAAAATTACTCGTATGCTGAATTGTTGTGTCAAATTTTATCCTACATATTGTGTGTTTCAGGATCTTTTGACGAAGCGGATTATTGGTAGAGGACGTGAGTCTGGTGGCCTTTATCTTCTGGATGAACACGTTTCATTATCTCTAGCTTGTGCTGGTGCTCTATCTCCTCTTAAGGTTCATTGTCGTTTGGGTCATCCATCATTGTCTACTTTAAAGAAGTTGTGTCCGCAGTTTCAGTCTGTATCAAGTTTAGAATGTGAATCTTGTCAATTTGCCAAACATCATCGTTTACCTTTAGTTCCTCGAGTCAATAAACGGGTTTCATCCCCTTTTGAGTTAGTTCATTCTGATGTTTGGGGTCCATGTCCTGTTATTTCTAAAACTGGCTTTCGGTATTTTGTAACTTTTGTGGATGATTATTCTCGTGTTACTTGGTTATTTTTAATGAAAACTCGTTCTGAGATATTCTCTATTTTCTGTTCTTTTTGTGCTGAAATTAAAACTCAATTTAATACTTCTATTCGCATATTGCACAGTGATAATGCTAAAGAATACCTATCTAGTTCCTTCCAATCTTATATGTCACAAAATGGTATTCTCCATCAAACATCTTGTGTTGATACTCCTTCTCAAAATGGGGTTGCAGAAAGAAAGAATCGACATCTTCTTGAAGTTGCTAGGGCACTTTTATTCCAAATGAAAGTCCCTAAACATTTTTGGGCTGATGCTGTCTCTACTGCATGTTTTTTGATTAATCGCATGCCTTCTTCTGTGCTTAATGGTGCAATTCCTTATAATGTCTTGTTTCCTTCTAAACTTCTATTCCCCATTGAACCTCGTATTTTTGGTTGTACTTATTTTGTTCATGATGTTCGTCCACAGGTTTCCAAATTAGATCCAAAGTCCCTTCGTTGTGTTTTCCTTGGGTATTCTCGGCATCAAAAAGGGTATCGTTGTTTCTCTCCCGATCTTGACCGTTATCTTATTTCTGCAGATGTCACATTTTTTGAGAATACTCCATTTTTTCCTTCTTCTATATATAAGAGTGAGAGGGAGGATGATGACCTTTTAGTCTATGCTATCCAGCAAGTTCATAACTCTCCTGCTCCTGCTCGTATTCCTGACCTTGCTCCTGCTCCTACTCCAGTGTCTGCTGCTCCTATTCCCGCTCCTGCACCAGCATCTACACGCCCTCGTTTTGAACAGGTTTATTCCAGGAGACCAGGAACTCTTGACTCACTTCCTCCACCTGCCGTTTCAACAGAAGATCCGGTTCTCTCCACTCAACCTGAGCCTGTGCCATCCACTCCCCAGTCAGACCTTGACCTTCCCATTGCTCTTAGAAAAGGTAAACGCAAGTGTACCTACCCTATTTCCTGTTTTGTTAGTTATGATCATCTTTCTTCTTCATCTCGTTGTTTTGTAAGTAACTTAGACTCTGTCTCTATTCCTAAAACTGTTGTCCAAGCCTTGTCCCATCCTGGTTGGTGTGTAGCAATGAAAGAGGAGATGGCTGCCTTAGATACTAATGGTACTTGGGATCTTGTGCCTCTCCCGGCAGGTAAGAAAGCTATTGGTTGTAAGTGGGTTTTCACCGTTAAAGTGAATCCTGATGGGACTGTTGCTCGTCTCAAGGCTCGATTAGTTGCAAAGGGTTATTCTCAGATCTATGGCCTTGATTATTCTGATACTTTTTCTCCTGTTGCCAAATTGTCTTCTGTTCGTTTATTTATTTCATTAGCAGCTACTTTTGACTGGCCTTTACATCAGCTGGACGTTAAGAATGCCTTTTTTCATGGGGATCTTCAGGAGGAAGTTTACATGGAGCAACCACCAGGCTTTGTTGCTCAGGGGGAGTCGGGTAAAGTGTGTAAACTTCGAAAATCTCTTTATGGCCTAAAACAGAGTCCTCGAGCTTGGTTTGGTAGATTTTGCAATGTGGTACATCAATTTGGCATGCAGAAGAGTACTTCTGATCATTCTATATTTTTCAGAAGTACTAAGACTGGTTTGATTCTACTTGTGGTTTATGTTGATGACATTGTTATTACAGGGAGTGATTCAGCCGGCATTACATCACTCAAATCATTTCTCCAGACCCAGTTCCAGACAAAAGACTTAGGCTTGTTGAAGTATTTTTTGGGTATTGAAGTATCTAGGTGTAAGAGAGGCATCTTCTTATCTCAAAGGAAGTATGTCCTTGACTTACTGAAGGAAACCGGAAAGTTGGGTGCCAAGCCATGCAGTGCTCCAATGACTCCAAATATGCAACTTTCAATTGGTGGTGAGCTATTTGATGATCCTGAGATGTATAGAAGGTTAGTGGGCAAATTGAATTATCTTACCGTAACACGTCCAGATATTGCTTACTCTGTGAGCGTCTTGAGCCAGTTTATGTCTTCTCCTACTGTTATCCATTGGGAAGCTTTGGGATAGATTTTGTGCTACTTGAAAGGTAATCCAGGTCGTGGCCTGCTTTACAGTAATCATAGGCATTTGAACATTGAATGTTTTTCAGATGCGGATTGGGCAGGTTCGAAGGTTGATAGAAGATCAACTTCAGGATATTGTGTCTTTGTAGGTGGAAACTTGATATCATGGAGGAGCAAGAAACAAAATGTAGTCTCACGATCGAGTGCTGAATCAGAATATCGAGCTATGGCACAATCTGCTTGTGAATTAATTTGGATTCGTCAGTTGTTAGAGGAAATTGGCTTCAAGTCATCCTTGCCTGCAAAGTTATGGTGTGATAATCAAGCTGCTCTTCACATTGCATCAAATCCAGTATTCCATGAACGAACAAAACATATCGAGATTGATTGTCATTTCATTCGTGAAAAGATACAACAGGGTGTTATCTCTACAGGACACGTTAAAACAAGTGAACAGTTAGGGGATATCTTTACAAAAGCTCTAAACGGACCCCGGGTTGACTATCTTTGTAACAAGTTAGGCATGATTAATATCTATGCTCCAACTTGAGGGGGAGTGTTAAGGATTAGTTGTAAATAGAACTCTATTAGGAGTTGTAAATAGAACTCTATTAGGAGTTAGATTCTTAATAGGTTTATAGTATCTTGTATGTGTATATATATGTGTCCCTATTGATGAATCAAACACAGAAAAATATTTTCCCACATTAAATCTACATAGACTAAGTAGGAATTCTTTTTATTGGAATTTAATTTTTTTCATAAACAATTAAGAGAGATTGCCTAATTCTTGATCGAAAATTTTTCTCTAGAGTCTTGACTTATTAGAGACTCTTTAGAACATATAATGTTTTTTTTTTTTTTTAATTTGTATTAATTGTGATGTGAAAGTGGTTTTGGATAGATATTTCTTTTCCTTTCCACAATAATATACTGTTTTTTGTTAGAAAACTCCACAAGATTTTTCTTTTAATTTTTTGAATTGGAAAATAATAGAAATAAAGGAAAAATAAATAATAAATCATAATCTATTAGTCAATCAGAAACACTAAGGGTGTATTTATAGATTAAGACTTTGTCAGAGTTTAAAAGATTTTAAAATTCTAATGGTATTAAATCTAGATTTTTTTGGAGTCCTTTAAAATTTTGTGTTATTCAGTATATACTCTTATAAAATCCATATAAATCTGATAATGTTCAATTATGACTTGTTAAAATACAAATTTGATGGTATTCAAACAATTGCTGATTTAAAAAGATTCTATAAAATTATTGATTTCGTTGGATGTTATTCACAAATTCATCCTCTATCTCAAAAATATCAAAAATCTTTTAAAATCTAAGAGTGTTTTAATCCAATACACCCCTTAATAGAACGAAAGCGAGGTGGGTGTTCACGAATTTTAAACTACATTTATATGTATCCGTTTAAAATTTTATTATCCGTATCCATTTTAAATCCATTTAAATACATATTTAAGTATCCGTATTCGAACCCATTTAAATATTTATTACCTGTATCTGTCCAAAATCCATTGAAAGTACATCTTAAATGGGTAGGATATTCGCGAATCTTTAACTATCCAAATTTCAGACTTACTTAAAATACAATTTTTTACTAATAATGTGTACCCACTACCGAACCCGTTTAACATAGCAGTTAATGGTAGCGCAAGATGGCCATCGACGACGTTAGCCATTGCAGGTCTTTCACTGTCAGCGACGGTAAGTTTTTAATAAAGAAAAGAAATAATTTTGGAGAAGATGACGCATTTTGCTTTTTAGTCCGTCATTATTTTTTAGTTTTCATTGGGCTCCAAAACTTTTTAATTTGTTCAATTAGGTCTTCAAATTAATTTTCATTAGATATATAAAAATCATTGTCATTCCATCAAAGTCAATCAAAATCTATAAAAAAAAGTATCACTAATTCCATAAAACTCTATCTAGAATTCTAGTAGAATATGTAAAAATCTCCGAAAATCTTTCAATTTAAGTCTTCAATACGCCATAACTAATAGGATTAAGACTTTTTGACTCAGCTTGATATTATCTTGAAGTCGGGAAAAAATTACAATTTTTTAACCAAATTTACTAGTAAGTCTTGATCCAACTCAACCCAACCTATTATATTTTTAAACCCGTTAAGTTGGCATGCAAAGATTTTCTATGGGGCAAGTATAAGTACTTAAAAGATTTTGAAATGAATACATGTGATTAAATTCTAAACAGGTTTGAGTATGTGTAGTTGAAATCAAGGGTATCCACTACATTTCTTTCTTTATATATAGGTGAGTATTCAACAATCATGAGCAAGAAAAACTTGTTTTTAAAAATTGTACAATGTTAAAGACATTGTTTGTGTAATAGTGAGAGAACCATAAGAGTTGCGATAACAGAAAGGAAAATTATAAATTTGTCTTGATATTATGCCAAATTAACTATTTTGTCTCATATTTTTTAAGAATACATTAGTTTATCCCCATATATTGATTTCGTCCTTCTGTCAAATATATTCATTTTTTACTGTTAAATTTAAAGAAAATAAGACTAAAATGCCCTTTTATTAATTGTGCCTTTCTCTTCATTTCCCTTCTTGTTCATTCTCTCTCTTCACTTTTTTCCCCAAAAACCAACAATTTCTATGGTTAGTTTTTGAGATTTGACTCAATTTGCAAATACTATATTTTCAAAGTCACAATGTTTGGTCTATTGTTTCCAATAACACTGTGAATATGTAATTTTTTTTTTAATATATAATAATATTAGTTTATAAGCAAAATAATAGATCACTTTGTGCCGCAATGGATAAGGCGCTGTTCTACAGAACTAGAAATTCTTGGTTTAATCCTAGCAGAGCGTAAATATACATAGCATATAGCTTATATTTCTATAATAGCATTTTAAATATGAGCTATAATTCATTTCTTAGTAAATGGGTCAGAATGGAGCATAACTAATTCGAAAGTATATGACTCTGTGGCCCAATGGATAAGGCGCTGGTCTACGGAACTAGAGATTCTAGGTTCGATCCCCAGCAGAGTCGTCTGATTGAATATTTTCTTTTTAGAAAGTTGAGGTTTAATTATCATTCAGACCCTGCATTTTTTTGTACTAATTAACGTGAAACAAAACCTTCACACCTCCATCTATTTCTAAGCAACATCCGGCCCGTTATACACAGTACAAAAAACAAAAGGAAAACAAAATATAAAAAACACAAACAATCTCCAAAATGAAGCAGCAAATTTTAATATCACAGAGCTAATCAATTTCATTATTTTTTTTTTTGGTAATAGAAAAATATAGATTTTGTTAACAATGATTAATACAAATGTAAATCAAATGTCGACATTTTGCATTCTTTGACAAAAAAAAAAAAAGAATTTTAAAAATTCTCAATAAAACAACCAAGAGAATGCAATTTCTTGTTGACAAAACAAGCAGTACAGTAAGTTAAACTTAAAAATTTCCTAGAAGCCATGTTGAAATGAGGATGAAGATTCCAACCAAAATCCTAGAAATTGCACAATGTAAAAACAAAACGATAGAATTTCACATTCAACTCACCCATAATCTCGATCTGAAGAAATTGGCCCGAAAAATTACTATCATTGACGGTAAATCTGAAATCTCCATTGGAAGAAAAATCCCATAGGAATAAAATGACTCCACCTCATTGCTAGAAACAAAAAGGGCAGATCTAAATGTAGACAATAAAGTCAACATGTGAAGGAATCAAAAATAACAGAACAAGCATTTTAATGGAGCAGAGACTAAGGAAGCATATGAATGCTGGGATGCTAATGAGCACATGACTGCTGGAATGGTAATGGGCTAAAGAGATCGAGGCAGCACGTAAATAATATATGTTATATAGTTAATGATAAGTTTAAGTTCTCCCACATAAAAATAATATAAGGAAGTTGAAGAGTTTTTAAAGTTTTAAAAATCAATCAACGTATTGATTGACTTAAGAATGTTGTTCAGTATTCCTCGTTTAATAACCCAGTAACAAGTAGTCATGTTTAAAGTCATTGTAAATTATATCTATTATTTTTTTTTTCCAACAATATACACACGTATTCAACGTATTGACTTTTGGTTTGAGAACTATATTTTTGAGTGTACCACTTCACTTAAATCTAATGAACTGATTGAATTACATTAGTTTACTTTGACTTGGTTTAGTTGTTATGGATAAAAATTAAAATTTTTTCCGATTCAATTCGATTCGATTTTTATGAAGCTCAAAAAATAAATCTAAAATTGTAAAAAAAAAAAAAAGTAAAACCGAACTAGTCCAAACCAGTTTAATTCAATTATTTTGTTTGAAAAACTTAGTTTATTTGATTTATTTCGATTCAATTCAATTTTATACGGAGTACTATTTTGCACACCACAAATATTGATAAAAGTTTTTTTAAAGTCAGTTTTATTATTTTTTGAAGGATGCTCAAAATTCCCTAAATCTAAGGTCATTTTGGAGCCTGCAAAGGGCTAAACTTGTAATAGTTTGATAGGCCGGTAACCACATAACACTTGCCCTTCTTCCCACCATTATAAATCTATCAACATTTTGTTAAAAGATCAAATTATTATTTATTAAACGAGCAGACAGGTATGCAAATACTTGACCACTAGGATGAATACTACCTTAATTAATGGGTTTTACTACAATAGAGAAATTAGTTTTTTTTGTATAGATACAGATTCTATCATTCAATGACATATCGCAAATGAACCTGCTATAGTAGGTTACTTTTTTTTTTTTTTTGAAAGGTATTATAACAGGTTACTTGATTGATCATTTTTTTTCAAATTGCTTTTAAATATACTTAATTTTTATCATAATTTCTTTTTCTTTTTTCAAATGGTAGTACAGGTATCTCGAAACAGGATTCAATAAATTTTTCTTTTATTTTTTTTAAGAACAAAAGTACTTTTAGTATTGTCAAAGAAAAACTTTTATATTATTCAATAAAAATTGTATATGTCTGCTCTCTCTCATAGGGTTTCTGCTTCCTCACGAGAGGAGGCTGACCAGCTTCATTGGATTGTACGTAAGAAACATAAGGATGGATCGGGAATGAATGAAGAGGAGGATCTTGACGTGGGAACTGACCCAAGGAATAAGAAAGCAAGGTAGTGCACTTTCGTTTAGAGATACCCTTCTCAATGGACCTCAAGGCAATGATATGGAAAAGGATACAGAGTCTGACACTGATGCGGAACCTGAGGATGCTATTTTTGATTCTGACGCGGATGGGGAGGATGATGATGATGTTCTGTGTCTTACTATATGGGTTTTGAAGGAGGAGAAACAACGACTTAGATTTCCTTGGCATTTCTCTTTAATAATTAAATTGATTGGTAAAGCTATTGGATACAATTTCTTGACTAGGCGTATTAAGGAACTTTGGCGTTCGGTTTCACCAATCGATGTGTTGGCCTTAGAGAACCTTTTTTTTTTTTTTTGTTCAAGTTCAAATCTTCGGATGATTTTGATCATGCTTTGGCGTTCGGTTTCACCAATCGATGTGGGGGCCTTGGATGATTCCTGGGCATTACTTATCTGTCCGCAAGTGGCATGCTGATTTTCACCCTTTTACTGCTGCATTGGAAAGGCTTACGGTTTGGGTTCGCTTCCCTTGCCTTCCAGTTGAATATTATGATACTACCTTTATAATGAAAGTGGTAAATAAGCTTGGTCCCGATTCGGGTGGATTCAAACACTAGTTTGGTAAGTAGAGGTCTATTTGCTCACATGTGTGTGGAAATTGATCTCATTAAACCCCTTATTGCAAAATTTCGCTTTCAATGGCGAGTTAGAAGGGTTGCATATGAGGGACTTTATTTAGTATGTTTTTTCTTGTGGTTGTTATGGTCATGTTATAGATCAGTGCCAGCTGGCTGAGAATGCAGAGCCACCAATGACCTCTGATGGTGGTGTGACAGATATTCCCCACTCTAATATCCCTGTTACCCCAGAGAAGCAACTCATTAATCCAGTTGGTGGTGGAAGATTATGGGGAATGGATGCTAGTTAAACAAAAGAAAAGCCCAAATAACATGCAATCGGTTGGCAAAGGGAAGTTTGGGGTGAATAGGAGAGGCCCTGGCAGACCTGCAGGATTGGGGGACTCCATGGCCTCGAGATCTCGCTTTGATATTCTGGATACTATTGAGGACAGGACTGAGAACTAGCATAGTATGTGACCACAGGAAGTGAATAGGGCATTACATGGTGAGCCTGTCTCGCATGATAATCATGCACGTCCACGTACTATTGTCCATGCAAAGAACAGTACCCATAAAGGGAGACGTAATCAGGGAATCTCTTTAACCCATACACAACCTATTGCAGTTGGTAAGCATGTTAATCGACTTCTCAGGTAGTTCCAACCATGGTAGAAGGGGGGTCCATTGCCCATGAGGTTTCACCTCATCTTTCCCGTCGTGCAGATGCTGAATCTCAGCATGTGGTAGTCATTTTGGAGGGAAGGATAATTTGGAGGACATTAGAAGGGTTGTGTCTAGAGAGGATGGCGAGCTTGGTATACTTGGGGATGGGAATCTGTTGCTCTCACTGGCTCATTTTCAAGATCCATCTGTCCCTCGTCTCCCTGCTCCGAATATTCCCTCCTTCGATTTGGATCCCATTGAGAATGAGGAGGGGATGGATGTGGTCCCAGCTGCACCTAGTAATCAATTGCAACAGGAGCCGAATGCTTTTACGGCTCTTGTGTTTCAAGCGGCAAGACAACCTCTTCCTGAGAAGGGGACCATCAATTGAGGTGTCGTTGTGTGTTTGGTTTTGTGGGCCTCTCCTCATTTCGCCTTTTTGTTTTTATGATTTTATTGTATTGGAATTGCCAGGGGACTATTTCCCCTTCTTTTAAAAGAGCTTTTTTGGAATACCAGAAGTAGTTCAATCCGGATATAGCCTGTTTGCTTGAAACTAAGACTGGTGGTTTCCAAGCGAACCAAGTTTGCTCTTCATTGGGTTTTGATCACTGGGTAATAATTGAGGCATTCGGGTTTAGTGGCGGCATCTGGATGTTGTGGCATGACCGTGGTTTTAGAGTGGAAGTGATCCACACCCATGCACAATTTTTGGTCTGTAGAATTGTATGGGGTACTAGGGAGCCTTGGAAGCTCGTTATTGTTTGTGGCAGTCCTTCGATTAATCTCAGGAAGATTCTTTAGCAGGATTTGAACTTACTTTCTATTGACTCTTCTTCTAAATGTTTGCTAAAGGGGAACTTTAATGCCATTATTTTCGAGGAGGAGCAATATGGGTACATGTCTTTTCCGGTGGCAAGCATCAAGGATTTTAATGAGTGGATTTTTACCCAGAGTTTGATTGATTTGGGATTTTAAGAGGTTCCTTTCACATGAAATCGTGGTCTATCCTCTTCAACTGCTAAGGGTGCTAGGCTTGATAGGGTTCTTTGCTCGTTGGATTGGAAAGAAAGTTTTTTGCATCCAACTTGACTTAAATCTTGTTCGGTTACAGGCTCCCCCCTAGCCTCGGCATAACATTTTTCGATTTCAAGCTGTATGGCTCTCTCATTTGGAGTTTCTAGCTTTTGTTAAGCAACATTGGGATTCTTCTTCGCCAGTCCCTTCCTCTTTACGATCTTTGATAGGTGTTATTTTTATAGTATTTTTAATATAGTTTTCATTAGAAATTTTAGTAGTTTTAATTACTTTAATTAGTTTTATTTAATTTTATTTATGTTTTTTTTAAAGCTTCCTTGAATCATAATTTACTTGAAGTTAAGAAAATTTGTAGGTTTTGGCACAGAAAAGAACAAAATAAAGCCAACTCACTCAGGCTCTAGCACACCCTTCCCGTGCAATCCAGCACACCCATGCTAGATTCAAGAAAATTCAAGCGGAGACTCAGACCCTAGCACACCCATACCGTGCTATCTGGCACGCCCGTGCCTAAGAGAACCTAAAGGCGTGCTTACTTAAGCACGC
This sequence comes from Jatropha curcas, assembly GCF_041381405.1. NCBI lineage: Eukaryota > Viridiplantae > Streptophyta > Magnoliopsida > Malpighiales > Euphorbiaceae > Jatropha > Jatropha curcas. The sequence continues at coordinate 18,945,806 of NC_143156.1, read as the reverse complement.
CCGTGATGCATTTCATCCTGGAGACTCAGAGCCTAGCACGCCCAAGCTGTGCTATGGGGCACGCCCGTGCCACATATTTTTCTATGGACGTGTCGCTGAGCACGGCTCGTGCTGAACCATCCTTAGAACTCAAACTTTGGCATGCCTAGACCGTGCAAAACAGCACGACCGTTCTACAAATTAGGTGCTGTCTTAAATCGAGAACGCCAGCCAGTTTTTATAACTTACATGGGCCCACCTCAGATATTTTCCTGACGTGCAAATCAAGATCTAATCCTATTTAGGAAGATGGAAAAGTCCTAATTGAGAAGAAATCCAAAGCCTAAACAGTTTCCTATCTCCAAAAAGATTTCTTACATAATAATGATTTTATTTCCTAAACGAAGTTGGATTTTCTCCTATGAAGTCTAGATAAAGAGAGGAGCCATTCATTGTAGAGACATCTCCAGTTTTTGATAATTCTTGTTCTATTGTTTCTCTCTCTCTCAAAGAGTTCAAGCATTCAAGATTTGTGCCAAGATTCAAGGAAGCTGTCCACATTATTTGTTGCCTGGTTTTTATCTCTAAACTCTTAAACTTGTTTTATTCTTTTATTATTCTGATTGATTATGGAATTTTATTCAAGCATTATTGAGTTTTATTTAATTACTATGTCAAACTAAATTCTCATACTAGAGATTTGATGTAGCTTAATTTCTTTTCCAATTTATAATATTAGATTTGTTTTTCTTTGTTCAAAGTATAATTTATTATTGAACTTAATGCTTCCAGGCAGAGTTTCTCCCCTGGATTGATTTATTTCATTAATCATTATCGGGAGAAGGGTTTTTGATATGAAAAAGGTAATAAATGATATGAGAATAATAATTTGAAGCGAAAGCTATATGGTTTGACTCATGGGGAGGGGGGGGGGGTTTCATAAGTTAATGACCTTAGGTTATGAATTCACAAAACAAACCATAAAACTTAATGATTTAATTCATATTTGATTGCGCTATTGGAAGATAGGTAATTAGATTGGATTAAAATAGCTAACAAAACATCAGGAGAGCTTGTTAGTGATTTTAGGGTTGTTTCCCCGACTTGAATAATTAAAATTGATTAACGAACTAGTAAAATAAATTGGATAGAGTTAAGTGAAATCAAAATCCCCAGTAGCTTTAAATTCTTGATTTCTTTTCTTCAAATACTGTTGCTTGATTTATTTCTTTTCTCTTTTAATTATTTATTTTAAATTTCTTAAAATAATTCCTCTTTATTGCCGTTTAAATAATAATAGGTTAACATAATTTTGGTACTTGGTATACAATCCCTGTAGAAACGATATTCTACTCATTCTATATTACTTGTTGCGATTTTTGTACACTTGCGAAAAAATATGGTGTTATGCATCATATAGGTACTCCATATCACCTTCAAACAAGTGGACAAGTGGAAGTCACTAATAGAAAAGTCAAAAAGATTCTGGAGACCACAGTTGGATAATCTAGGAAGGATTGGTCTAAGAAACTCGATGATGTTCTATGCTCTATGGTAAGGCTTGTCACCTTCCTATTGAGTTGGAACATAAGGCATATATTGGGCAATCCAATTTCTTAACTTTAATGCTTAGGAAGTTGGTCAAAAACGGTTGCTTCAATTGAATATGATGGATGAAATGCGATTCCATGCTTATGAGAATGCCAAAATCTATAAAGACTGCACCAAACAATAGCATGATAAGCACATTATCCTAAGGAATCTAAAGGTAGGTTAATAGGTATTACTCTATAACACAAAACTCCATCTCTTTCTAGGTAAGTTACGCTCTAGATGGTCTGGCACATTCACGATCAAAGAAAATTTTCCATATGGGGCCATTTAAATAGTGGATGGTGATTGGAGTTTCAAAGTCAATGCTCAACGCTTAAAGGTTTACCAAAATGGAAACTTTGAACCAGTCAAAAACACCATCAGTCTTGTTTTGCCTAAATCGGGTTTACTGCGTCGAGCTTAACGACGTTAAACAAAAGCGCTTGTGGGAGACAACCCATATTATTTTCCTGAACCTTCTTATTTCAATTTATTTTATTTATTTTTATTATAAATTTCCCAAAATTTTCTCCATAATTATTCTTTTGTTTCAGTCAAATTCTTTCAGGTACAAGTAGAGGTCCAAGAGATAGCACGACCTAGCTGTCCTCATCAACACGGTCATGCTTTCAAGAGGTGGAAATCACTCTCAAAGGTCAGAGTTTAGCACACCCTGACCATGCTCATCAGCACGGCCATGCCTCAAAGAGGTGGAAATCATTCTTGAAGGTCAGGGGCTAGCACGCCCTGACCGTGCTATATAGCATGCCCGTGCTAATATAAGGCATGATTTTTGCAGGTTGCATGTCCAAAGCCATGCTCAATGACACGCCCGTGCGTCAAGAAAAGAGAAAATCGTTTCGAAAGTCAGAGCCTTGCACACCCGCACCGTGTTTCGAGCACGCCCGTGCCAGGCAAGCAAAAAAAATTTTCTTCTGCATGTTAGAGGCGCGCACGCCCCAGACGTGCCAATATGCACGCACGTGCCCGCCACCGCCTCAAAGAGACAGAAGTGAACACGCCCTGACCGTGCCTGCTAGCACGCCCGTGCTAGGTAAGTAAAAAAAATTTTTTCTTTTGCAGGTCAAAGGCGAGCACGCCCGAAACGTGCCAATACGCACTCCCATACCTGCCACTGCCTCAAAGAGGACCAATACACATGCCCTGACCGTGCCTTCCAGCACGCCCGTACTAGGTAAGCAAAAATTTTCTTCTGCAGGTCAGAGGCGCACACGCCCGTGCCCGCCATCGCCTTGATTGTGCCGAGTAGCACGGTCATGCCACATTCAGACTATGCATTAAAACGCACCTCTATTTAAAGAGCACGCCCTCATTTCATTCATTTCCCAAATCGCACGCCCTTGCCACCTCCTCCATCTCTTCAGTTTTCTCTCTTTTTCTCTCAACCCAAACTCACCAAACACCAAATTTCTTCACCTCTCTCCTTCACCATGCCTCCACAATACAAGCTGTTTTCCCCCCGGAGAAAGATCGAAGATTTTTCTTTGGTGTAATTGAATACTTTATTAAAAAAAGTGATAAAACCCTTTTGGATGTGTGATGCCGATGAATCGGTTTTATAAATTGTTTTTTAGTCGCCACCCATTATTTCGGCAATGGGACCGTTTTTGATTTTATTTTACAAAAGTGACTCCATTTTTAACCCATTTTATTCAAGGCCTTTTGTTTTAGAAAACTGGTCAGGCGAACCTATGAGATTCTAGGTAAGGGAATTGGGTACGTCGGCCCGTTGGAAGCCGACGCCCGGAAAAACCGGCCTCTTTTAACCTACGATTTCTAATTTGATTTTATTTTAGAAAAGCCAATTATTTAAACCCAACCCGAATAAATCGAACCGAGCTCCTATGTGGAAAATTAATTAACCGTCCCAATTAATTTCATCCATTGCATTCATAACAAATAAGATATATCATCCACCATCCATAACACGTACTAAAATAAAAGAAAAGACCCGCTCTTGCCTTATGGTTAAAGGCGGGCCACAAACCGAATTTGATAATATGATAAGCAATAAGTAAAAAGAAGTAAATCCTAAAACCTCAAAATCATTAATAATTAGTTGATTTGATTTGATTAAATCTTAATTTGCCCATGTTTGATCATTTTCTGAGTTAAAATTAAAATCTGTTTAATTGTATGAAATTACGGTGGAATAAGTAAAATACACTGAAATCATGAGACAGTTGTGTCACGCAGGTGTCCCATAAGGAACAGTCGCGTGACGCGACTCCCTTCATTCATCCTAGAACTTTTAGAACAGTCGCGTCACGCGGGTAATCTATGAAGAACACTCGCGTGGCGCAACTCTTATTGTGCTACTGGAAATTGGAACAGTTGCGTCACGCGGCTGTTCTATGAAGAACAGTCGCGTGACGGAACTCCTAGCTGCGTGACAGAACTATTCGCGACTTATTAATATTCTCAGTTTTATTGATTATTCTTCCGAAATATCACATTAAATACAAAAGTATCCTGGGTTTGCGAATAGCTGCGTTACGCAGGTAGTCCAATCCATATTAAAGACTTTTGGACATGAACAGTCGCGTCACGCAGGTAGTAGCTGCGTGACGCGGCTGCTCTGGTCCACAACTACCATTCAAACTGTTCTTTTTTACGTTTCTTTCTTGCTAACATAGATTTAATATGATTCAGAAATACTCAAATATGGGCGAAATGTGGTTTAATCAAAACCAAACTAACTAAAATACTAAAAAAATGGGATTTTCACAAATAAATAACTAGTTAAAGAAAAGTGCAAACAAAAGGGTTTAGATGATTACCTAACCCTCAGATTTGAGGATTGCATACGATATGGCCGATCTAAGGATGAAGCTTCACGATTCCAGAAAGATTCAACGTCCAATCTTAACAATAAAAACCTTTCTTTTCTCTTCTTTCTCTCTTACTCTTTTTTATGTCTTTTTTTTTTAAGTTTTCAATCTATGTGCCTAATAGCTTGATCTTCCTCAAGGTTACTTACTGGAGTCTTTGAGGAAAACCCCAGCCACAGTCGTTTTTTTTTTTTTTGTCTCAATCCCTTAGTCTTTTTTGAGAGAAAATAAGAAGAGTTTTCAAAGTCTCTAAAAAGGTCTCGTTTTTGCTGTGTAATGCAGTATTTATCTGGTTAGGGCGACAGGACAGTCGCGTCACACAGGTAGGAGCTGCGTGACGCACCCGTAAGCCTTCGTGATGCGACTTACTTTTCGTACAGTTGCCGCGTATCCATACAAACAGTGCAGGCCACTGCACGGGGGCGCGCCAAGGGTGTCAGACCCGTTAGAGCTGCGTGACGCAGCTAAAAGTGGAGTCACGCAGGTGATAGCTACGTGACGCAGCCCTAACATGGGTCAGGCTCCTTTGGGCGGTTTGGTTCGATTTTTGATTCAGACACCTCTGGTTTATTGTGAAGCCTCATCCTTTGTCCTCATATCATCATCGGGTCAGGTGGAGGCATAAAATTACGCGTCAACAGTTTGCCCCCCCACTTTATCATTAATTGTATAAACGATTAATGTTAAAGTGGTCCATTGACGCGCCTTCTATCAGGCAATCATCTCTGAAGCTCGGTTTGATCGGCTTGGAAAGATGTTGAATTGATCATCTGGTCACCTCCTAAGCTCGGTTTGATCAGCTTCGTCGGTTTCCATCCAACATGTGAATGACTTCAAAGCTCGGTTTGATCGGCTTGGAAGACACCTTCGGGGCTCGGTTTGATCGGCCTGAAGGACTTTGAATGTTTGGTCACCTTCTCAGCTCGGTTTGATCGGCTTCGTTGGTTCCCATGGAATCTGAAGGGGGCATCCTCGAAGCTCGGTTTGATCGGCTCGAAAGATGTTGATTTGATGGCAAAGTCTTCGAAGCTCGGTTTGATCGGCTTGAAGAGCTTTGATCTGGCCACCTACTCAGCTCGGTTTGGTCGGCTTTGTCGACTCCAGTCGGTTTAGAAAAAGGCATCCTTGAGGCTCGGTTTGATTGGCCCGAAAGATGTCGGTTTTACCCTGGTCAACTTCGCAACTCAACATCATTGACTGGGGAAGAAGATTTTAGACAGCTTCGTAATACATCATCACTGTTTTGAAATTGTCCTGACTAGCTTCGCAATGCACCATCACTAATCAGCGGGACCTATCGGCTTCGAAAAACCATCACCGGTTGGCCTGAAAGAAATTGTTCACAAGAAAAAGACGAGCATTGTCCGTGTACGAACAGACTTTACTTTCTGTTAGAAAAGTATTGGAACATCACATGTTCCCAAGCAGAAATTCTTATTAAGACAGAAGGTCATACTTTTGCCCCCAGTCCGGAATCCCAGCCTAGAACCAAAAGCATTCACTTTTTACAAACGCATTATTATTATTTTTGTGAAAATTTTTACCAAAAATTTTGGCAGGAAAGGCTTAACAAAAGCTGTTGCCTGTATTTTCAAGTATATCCTTTATGATATAGTGTTTAGAAAGGAATTTACCTGAGGGTAATATGGACAATTTAATGCTCCTGACCCCGGTGCGGTGAGTTGATGAAAGTTTGCAGTCGTATACAAGCCGTACATCAACGTCATGTCGCTGGAACGGGTCGTCGTGAGCTTTTGAAATGGGCCTTGTGGGCCTGTCGGGGTCAAAAAGGATAATGGGCCCATTGCTCTTGTCGGGCCCAGTTGAACGAGCTTCGACCCATCTGGTCTTACTATAAGTAGCTTCCTTCTCAGTCGATTCAATTTCACTTATTCACAAACCCTAAGCAACTGGAAATTCTCTGAACTGTTCAACCGAAAAGATGTCTCAAATCTCAGAGATTCCTGCTTCTGCCTATACTCCGGAGATGGAGATTCTCGGGGCCCTGCCTGATATTCCTACGTTTGACGATGAGCCGGTGCCGGTGAGCCGGAACCCGCTAACCCCCGGGACGCGACCATTGCAGCTCCTTCCGTTGCCGGGTTTGGAATTTCCAGTCCGGTACGAAACGAGTCAGATGCGTGGCTTTCGATCCGAGGTAAGTACAAAATTTCTTCAATTTTCTGTTTTTACTGCTTTTGATCTGTAACTGTAGTAATAGGATTATTTTTCATTGTTTGCGCTTGCGTCGGCAGTCGCGTCACGCAGGTAGGAGTTGCGTGGCGTGGCTGTTCTTCCATGAACAGTTGCGTGACGCAGCTGTTCTTGCTAGAACAGTTGCGTGATGCGGCTGTTCGAGACGCCAAAAACCCTAACTTGCCTTGAACCTTAAGATTAATCTCTTCTTGGCTGTGTTTAGACCTTGATTTGTTAACTTTTGATTGTTGATAACTCTAGATGGTTTGATTTTGCCCTGTAATTGCACAAAAATAGTATAATCGTAGTAAAAAATTTAAAATTAAACTGCTGCGTACCTTTGACAGTTGCGTCACACAGCTGTTCTTAGGAAGAACAGTTGCGTGACGCGACTGTTCGTTAATGAATGAGATCTTGAACAGTTGCGCGACGCGGCTAGAGAGATGCGTGGCGCGACTTTGTGGTCGCGTGACGCATCTGTTCCTGGGGCCACACATGTTGAACAGTTGCGTGTCGCGACTGTAGGGTGGCGTGACGCGGGTGCTAGGGTGCGCTACGCAGCTATGCTTCTGATTGCGTAATTTGGGTAAAGCTGCGTGGCGCGACTTTGTAGACGCGTGACGCGACTGGGAGCTGCGTGACGTAGCTATGGTTCCAACCAAAACTCGAGTCTTTTATTTATCCTGTCATAGAAGAAAATTAACAATTATCAGTCTTATATTTATTGAAATTGAAATTTTCTTACAGGTTAATCTGGGCAAGGCCCGTTCAGGCGGATCGGCTACTGATGCTTCTGCCTTCTGGGATCTGCTGGACCCTCCTATGCGAGCACGGGTTGTCGCTGCAGGTTTCGGGGACTATGCCGCTGGATTGCGCTGCACACAGCCTCGTTTCCCTCCCGCTATGCGATATGCACTGATGGAGCGGTGGAACGACTGCACGCACACTTTCGTGTTCGGGTTTGGAGAGATGACCCTCACTCCCGTGGATTACGCTGCCATTACCGGCTTACGCTTCACTGGCCCGGTTCCTCCACTAGATGCTCGATATCAGACGGCTGCCATTGGAGCTCAGCTTGTGCGCTCCTTGCTCGGTGTTACTTTACAGACTCGGTACACCGTGCAGGGATGTATGTCCTACGAGATGGTCTTCCGGTTCTGGGCCGAGAGGATTAGGACCCGGTTGGAGGCTTGGAGGGAGTTGCCGAAGGATGTCCGACTTGCTGCCCCTGCGTATACTCGCGAGGAGAGGGACCAGGTTGCTCGGTCCTTCTTATTCTATATCATTTCATCCCAGCTGCTGTGCACCTCCCAGAATAAGGGAGATCCCGCGGTGCTGGCGTGTCTTCGGGATCTGAGCCAGGTCGGATCCTTCGACTGGGCCACACTTGGTTTGGCTCACCTCTATCACGGTCTGGATGTCTGGACCCGTGGTAGCGGTGAGTCGAACTGGCTATTCATCCGGCCTTTGGAGGTAACACACTTTCTCTCTTGACTTTTTATATCCATCACTCTCAACTGTTCAATTAACTGATGTCATTTTCTGTCTCTACTACAGGTGTGGGCTTACGAGTACTGCATTTATCCTGGCAGTCCTAGCGGTGACTCACCCGTCGAGTCTAGGAGGATTCCTCGCTACCTGGCCCACTGCCATCACACTTATGCCAGTGGCGAGGATCCGGAGTACTGGCGGAGCTTCCTTAACGATCGGGAGTTGTCCGATGTGAGAGCAGAAAGAATCTCTGAATCTGTAGCTTGTCTCTCTCTTCATTCTGACATACTATCAATGCTGATTTCTTATCATTTTTGCAGCTATCTTTAGAGCCATGGGACTGTGAGGCCTGGAGGACCTATCCGGGCCGGGAGGTGGCTGAGTTGCATACCCGGTCGAGGCTGCTGCTGCGAGGCTACTGGGCCAACTGGTACTTCCTTGGAGAGCGGGTTTTTGACACTCCGATAGCTCCAGCACGACGGAGAGTGCCTCATGCCCCTCCCCGGCATATGTGTCTGCTGGAGGGTTTGACCCGAGAGGACCTGGAGGTAGAGTACAGAGGTTTCTCGGCGAACGATTTCCTGTCCGCCGGTGATTTTCCTGCTTACTTTGCCTCTCGGATGCAGGCTCGACTTCCAGAGGTTCTCGAGTACATTCAGGTAACTCATCTGACCTTCAATCTTCATTCACTGTCACTACTCCTCTTTTTGTCTCAACTTACTGATGGTATTACTTTCTTTGTAACTGAATGCAGGAGCGGAAGACACACAAGACCGCAGCTCATTACCGGGCTGAGGCAGCAGCTGAGGCGGGTGGCGTGGCAGCTCCGACCGGACCAGTCGGTGTTGTACTGGGCGATGTCCCGTTTTCGCCAGGTATGGAGGTGGTGTTGGATCCTGGCCTTGGCCTGGGATCTGGCATCATTATTCCTGCAGACCTGCGGCAGGCTCCTCCTCCGGTACAGCTGGATCCTGAGCACACTACACATGTAAGTCATAAGCCGAATGTACAAAGTTAGAAGTATTTTACCTGAATATCCTTTTTAATGGATATATTATTTTTTATTGTTTGCAGGTGCCGGCTCAGAGATACCAGGAGATCTGCCAGCGGTTCGGCTTTGCCCGATCCTACATCGGCCGGCTCTACTCCGAGCGACATGAGCTGGTATGAATTTTACATATTTTTACCTTTTTGCTTCTTATTATTTTGATGACCTTTCTTACACCTGCTTGTCTTTGCAGGAGCTGGAGAACGGGAGGCTACGGAGGCATCAGTCCCGTCAGTCCAGTGCTGTGAGCCGGCTTCAGGCGGAGGTGGAGCGGCTTCGGACGAGGCTAGAGGTTGAGGGCATCCCGCTTGACTCTTCTGATGAGGATGAGGATGGCTCTTCTTCTGACGACGGGCCACCATCGCCACCCCCTTCGACTGTCGCTGGTCCTAGCCGTAGGCGGCGGTAGTCCTGCTACACGTCTCCTCCATTTTTGGACACTTTAAACATTTTGAATTTTTATTAATTTTCTATTTATTTATTTTTATTTTTATTTTTATTATATTTTTTTTTGATTGTACAGTTATATCATCATCTTATGATATTATTTACATTTTTTTACAACACTTGGTTTTCTCTCTCTTTTTCTTTTTTTTTTTTTTACTTTATCATGTGTGTTTATGTTTTGCAACTGTGAAGTCTTGTTCCTGTAAAAACAAAACACAAACACAATACCAAATACAAAATAGCGATGTACCATTTATTCACAAGAATGGTTCACCTCATCAGCGGTCAGTAAATCGACTTATTGTAAATGAATAAATGAAATAAGATAAAAATAAAATAAAGTAAATAAAGTAATGAACTTAACATGGAACATGATCAAGAATCACTTTCCAAACAGAGAGCATAGCGTAGTACTTACCTGATAGGGCGGTCTACTCAGTGAATGCGGACGTAATGGCTCAACTGCCCTTTCTCGATTAATGCAATCATAAAGACTCGACTTCCTTGTTGTACGGGTCGTCCTTCTTTTTTATCAATGCAGGTTTGAATGCTCACCGACCCGAATGGACTATTCAGGATTTTCCTTTCAACTACCTCTGACAATGATTATTAAATTGAGTGATGGTGATGTTTCGCCCATCGGTTTCTCCATTTTCCTATAAATATAAGTTCCGCTTCATACCTCCTTCCCATCCAGTGTTCCAAGCACGTCGATTTCTTAAGTGATTTTCTTCCATGGCCTTCAAGAGTCAAGTCTCATCTTTCGTCCAATCCATTTCTGGCGACCTATGGCAAGTTTCTCCTTTGGATCAACTAGCCTGGTTAAGATATTTCAAAGACCTGAAACCTAACCATGGCTTCCTGTCTTGGCTCATTTCTCATTTCAATCCGGACACCATGGTTTTTCGGTTTGAAGACTCTGAGGTGACTCCGACCTATGAGGAAATGTGCGCCTTGATGGATCATCATCCTGAGCAAAACGAAACTCCGGCCTTGCCCTCGGGTCCTAGGTATGATTTAGCTGAGATTACGGCCTTGTGTCCGGTTTATCTCCCTGATGGGATAAACACGGATCAAGGTCTACCTTTGGAACCTTTCTTGAACAAAGTTTTGTCCATCGATCTAGATCTGCCTTGGATCCGAGCTTGTTGCTTCTTGCTACTGAATGTGTATGCCATGAAGAATCGTCAACCCGGAATCGGAGATTTTCGACTTCTGGCTGTTGTTCGTGACATGCAATTGTACCATCGTACCGTCTTCATGATGATCATGGGGGAAACAATGTGTTGGGCCAGAGATATTGCCCTTCACATTACTGACTTCAATGTTCATCATCGCGGTTGTCCGTTACTATTGCAAGCCTGGGCTCTGGATAAATTAAGCCTGATTCCTCCGGTTCCAACTTGCTTGATTCCAACTTATGGACCTGCCGTTTTTCAATCTCGGTCTCGGAGACGCTTCGATTTTGGTGATAACCCTACTATTCGGTGGACCTGTCCTTGGTGGAGGATCAGACTGGTCACTACTGGAAGCATGAACCTCAACTATGTATTGTACGCCAGTCTAGACCGTTCCATGGCCTATTTTCCCGACAGGATTAGCCGTCAATATGGAACAGTTCAACGTGTTCCCAGGATCCATAACTTTGAGAGCGGTCAAATAACACTGCATCTGCTGACCAATTTGGCTGACCGTTGGAGAAACCGAAACACCAGGTACCTAGGTGAAGGAGTGATGTAGGACACTGTGACACCTGAGTATGTGAACTGGTTTTTTGCTCCGTGATGACGTTAAGTTCTTGCAAGGATCGGTATCTGATGGTAGCCCTTACTGCAATAAATGTTGTTATTACTTTCTCTGTCTTCTTTTGAGCTCGAGCTTTGAGCTGCTATTTAATATATCTGCTTTCTTTGAATTAATGAATTCACTGATTCTGTCTTTATTACTTCCTGCACACATGAACAATGAAAGACAACAAAACTTTTCTTTCGAAATTATTTGTCGTGTTAGTTATTCGGGCCTCTTGCCCTTGGGTTAATAAATGAAAACTCAATAAAGTAAAAATTATTCTGTAAACACAGGAACTTATGCTTGTGAACAATAAAGAATGAAGTGACTGTTTATAACCTGCACAAATCAACAATAACAAATGTAACTCCTCTATGTATGCATGAACTAATACAAGTGCTAAGGTTTATTCATGGTTTTGTTGATCCTTCTAGGGAAATCGCTGAGAAAATGGTACTCGTTCCTCTGATCAATGTCTTTTTTTTTATTCAATATTTAAGCAAGACCAATGGCTAAGGCGCTTCACACTAAATGAGTCGATCTTTGTTTAAATAAACAGAGAGGAAGATCTTGCGTTCTTCGACCGTAATACCAGGACAAAAACAAAGATTTTGAAAACCCAAATTCTTTATTAATCTTACTTCTTTTCAACATCATACGGAAGTAAAGAAAGTTTATTCTAATACAATGGTCATTCGTTTTAACTACTTGATTTCCTATCCTCCTTCAAGTTAAGTTGATGGCATTGATCAATCAGTCACTAATCTGTCACGAACGCATGGCATGAATTCTGCATTTAAGCTAAGCACCACACGCTAATCCCAAGATTTTACTATTATTTTGCATTTTTTTTACATGCTCTAACTTTTGCCTAAGCCGCCCTTGCGGGTTTTCAACTTAGCGAGCTCATTTCTTGCCTAAGCCGCCCTTTTCGGGTTTTCAACTTAGCATCATTTTTTTTTTTTGAAATCATCATTTCAGACGTAGAATCTTTTCATTTGATCTTGATTGATAATTCGATTGACAAGCTCTCCTTCCATAGTGACTAATTCGACGGCGCCTTTAGGTAGTAGCTTCTGAATTCTGAACGGCCCATGCCAGTTGGGTTTGAATTTCCCACTAGGATGATGTTGGGCTTCATGATCCAATAACCTGATCAACACCAAATCTCCATTCTTTAAACCCTTTGGATGTACCCGCTTGTTGTAGAAACGAGCAATCCTCCTTTTTCTCATCTGATCTTGGAATCGAGCATTCAGTCTTCTTCCGTCTAAGAATGCCAGATCTTCATACCTCTTCTTGACCCATTCCTCCTCGGTCAGACCAGCTTCTACCAAAACCCTGAGAGACTTCTTTTCGAGCTCTACCGGTAACACTGCCTCCATCCCATACACCAATTCGAAGGGAGAAGCTCCATTTACTGCTTTGAAGGTAGTGCGATGCCCCCAGAGCGCGAAAGGAAGTTTCTCGGCCCAGCTTCTATACCTTTCACACATCTTCGACAGGATTCTCTTGATCTCCTTATTTGCAGCTTCTACCGCACCATTAGCCTGAGGGTGATAAGGAGAAGAATGGTGATGCTCAACCTTGTATCTATAAAGCAATTGGCCAACTTCTGCTTGAAAATGAGAACCATTATCTGTAACTATGTGATGAGGAACACCATAGCGACAGAAAATGTTCTGTTCAATAAACTTTGCCACATGCTTGGCCGTTAAAATCCTGTAAGACTGAGCTTCGATCCATCTAGAGAAGTAGTCAACTGCAACCAATATATACTGATGACCATTGGATGCTGCAGGTGAAATTTTACCGATGACGTCTATGCCCCATGCAGAAAAAGGCCATGAAGGAGTTGTTGGATGGAGTTCAACAGCAGGTAAGTGGCTTCTATTGTCATGATATTGACAAGCTTTGCAACGGCGCACATATTGGACACAATCGCCTTTCATTTTCATCCAAAAATAACCTTGCCTCATGATCTTTCTTGCTAAACTCATACCGCTTAGATGAGTACCACAGACTCCTTCATGAACTTTTCTCATTATGTCCTCTCCTTCTGTCTCGCTCACACATCGCAACAACACTCCATCCCAGGTTTTCTTATAGAGTTCACCATCGGCTAGGACGTAGTGTAGCGCCATTTTCCTTAAGACATCACGGTCTTCTTTCGTCGCATCATCAGAAAAAGTACCGTTTTTCATATACCTCAGAATGTCCGTAAACCAGGGTTCTTCCTCCGGCTCCACCTGATTCACATAATGTTCTTGATAGCACGGGATATTGGCTGTGGTAATGATAAATGGCTTCTTCGGAACTTTGCTTATATCCTGCCATGCCGACACTAAGTTTGCCAAGGCGTCTGGAATTCTGTTATAGGTTCTTCCTATGTGAGTAAAAGTGATCTTGTCAAATAGTGCTGCCTTTTTCAACAAATACTCAACATAGGGTTTCAATCTTTCTTCTTATACCTTCCATCTCTCGTTGGCGTGCTCAATAACCAGTAAAGAATCTCCTATTACTTCGACCTCCTTAGCGCCAGTCGCAAGAAGAGCTTCCATTCCCATGATGCACGCTTCATATTCTGCCATGTTGTTAGTGACTGGGAATAATAGTCTCTTGCACATGGTTGTAACTTCGCCATTAGGTGCTTCTATAACAATACCAGCCCCAGCTCCATTTCTGTTGGCTGATCCATCAAAGTATAATCTCCAAGCTCCTGTGTCAATATTCAGCAAATGTTCGTCCGGAAACTCCAATTCCCAAGATTCGTCGTCTGTCACAGGGTTTTCTGCTAGGAATTCCGCCACAGCTCGACCTTTGACCGTCTTTTTCGTTACGAACTCCGCATCCACACTAGACATTTGAATCAACCACTTAGACAACCGTCCCTCTAGAGTAGGCGTCCTTTGCAAATACTTCAATGGATCAATTTTGGAGACAAAAGTGACCTTGAAGGAATCGAAATACGGCCTTAATTTCTTTATCGACCACACTACTGCCATGCATGTCTTCTCAATCAGATTGTATTTCTCTTCGATAGGCAATAGTTTCTTACTGATGTAGTAAATGGCTTTCTCTACTCCGGCGGCATCCGGCTGTACCAACATCGCTCCCACTCCTGCATCTTCTATGGATAGGTACAAGACCAAAGATTCTCCTGGTCTTGGTGAGCTAAGAACTGGTGGATTCATCAAGTACTTCTTTATATGATCAAAGGCTTTCTGGCAATCTTCATTCCACTTGACTGGCTGATTCTTTTTCAGTAATTTGAAAATCGGAGCACAGGTGATGGATAACCTTGAAATGAACCTGCTGATGTACTGAATCTTACCCAGGAAGCTTCTCACCTGCCGTTCTGTTCTTGGTGGCTCCATATCCTGAATGGCTTTTATTTTGTCCGGGTCAACCTCAATCCCATTAGGTCCCACCACAAAACCTAACAATTTTCCCTTCGTCACTCCAAATACACACTTCTTGGGATTAAGTCTCAAATTGTACTGTTTGACCCGCGCGAAGAACTTCTCCAACATTTCTGCATGTTCTTCTTGTGGTTTTGTCATGATCACCATATCATCTACATACACTTCCAATCCTTTATGGATCATATCATGAAATAACGTAGTAGCCATCCTCTAATACGTTGCTCCGGCATTCTTTAGTCCAAACGGCATCACTCTGTAGCAAAATGTTCCAAAGTCAGTGGTGAAAGCGGTCTTATGCTTATCCACCAAGGCCATCAATATCTGATTATATCCGGAAAACCCATCCATGATAGAATAACATCCCATTCCGGCAGCACTGTCTATCAAAACATCTATGTGTGGGAGTGGAAAGTCATCCTTAGGCGAGGCTTTGTTCAAATCCCTGTAGTCGACATAGACCCTTATCCTGCCATCTTTCTTCAGCACTGGGACTATATTTGCCAACCATTCCGGATAGTGTACCACTTCTAAGAATCCTGCATCCAGCTGCTTCTGGACTTCGGCTTTAATCTTATCCTGCCATTCTGGTCTGACCCTTCTCCTTTTCTGCTTCACTGGCTTAATACTCGGATCAGTAGGGATAAAGTGCTCTGCTATCGATCTGTCGATCCCTGGCATGTCCGCGTAGCTCCAGGCAAATACCTCTGAGTTTCTTTTGATACATTCTTGAAGATCTTGTCTGAGCTCAGTTTTAAAGTCTGATCCGATTTCAATTATTTTAGGATCTTCGGCGGTGCTTAAATTAAATGCGAAATTATGCAATGCATTTATGTCAAATATGCGAGTGGTGTAATCAATGCCATGAACATGACAATCAGGAAAACAAGAAAACAAATAGTCAAAGTTCACTTCCATTGATTGAAATAAAAGAGGAAAACCATCCATATTGTTCGCAAAACAAGCATCAGAAAAGCAAAATACAGGATTAACTGCCTGTTCAACACATTCATTACAAGTATCTTTTATTGCCTGGATCACTTCGTCGGCATCTGTGCCTTCTTCTTCCTCCGCCGGAATAGCTTCTTTCTTGGCCTCTCCATGCTCTATTGTCTTCTTTGCCTTCCTCTCTGCCTCTTCGGCATCTTCAGCAGCTAGAACAGACTGGAGGATCCGTGCCTTGGCCTTCTGCTCTTGCACTGACTTGGAAGCTTCATCCCCAATCCCCAAGAAGTCTTCAAACTCGGATATCTTCTTCGACCAATCAGATTCAGCACTTGCTTCTGTCATGCGTACCATGAACTCGGTTCCATCCACCAGCTGTTCCAAAGAAGGTTCGGGCGACTTGACCAGTTTCTCCTCGTAATTGGTCATAAATATCTCCAAGCCGGGATTGGTCTTTCCTCTGCTCTGAAATTCCCCTTCAGCTTGTGGAACAAAGAAAATCTGATTCATGTTTGACCCTCTGACCGGAGATCGAATCTCATATTTTTCCTTCTTTCTATTTTCAGAATACCCCAGTCCACGTTTGTCTTGCTGCCCGGATGCTGATGAAAGAGGCTCAAACCTTCCTTGCAACTCCCGGCCCAAACCTTTGCCGTACTGCCAATTCATCTTCTTCATCATCTTTCTAGAAAAAGGACTCATGCTGTTTACTGCACTCTTGTTCTTGGCGATGGATGCATTAATCACAGCCACTTGGAAGCCTGATAAGGGTACCGCCAGTTCTAAACCTTCCACTGTAGCCACATTAAGATCCTCCTGTGCGTTAACGGTCACCACGTCTGTACCCCACGGGATTTTTACTTTTCTATGCAGAGTGGATGGAACCGCGCCTAGGGGATGAAGCCACGGCCTTCCTAACAACAGAGCATAGTTGGCTAAGATGTCCAGCACAATCACGTCTACCCAACTTTCAACTGCCCCTGTGGATATCTTTGCTTTGAAGGTCCCTTTTGCATTCCACATAGTGTTATCATAAGCCTTGACCACCATGTTTGATGGCTCAAGCTCTGACTCTTCGATCTTAAACTTGGACAGCATTTTCAACGGACATACACACAGTGCAGACCCATTATCCACCATCACATTCCTAGTATCTCGTCCATTGACGGCAATTTGAATGTAGAGTGGCTTACAGTGGTTTCTTCCCTCTGGTGGGAGATCTGAGTCAAAGAAAGTGACTTCGCCTATTCTCCGCTGTAACACATTGATCATATCAACACTTTGAATTCGAGCTGGCACTCTGACAAAAGTCATAGCTTCAAGTAAAGCTTCTCTGTGCTCCTTAGATGCTATCAGCAAATCCCATATCGAAATGTCTGCCCTGGTTCTCTGTAACTGACTCAGCACCGAACTGGCAGTTACCCCATTAAGTGTCTTGTTCTGACTGGTTTCTCCCACTTCGACAGCCTTCTTCTGTCCTTTAGCTATCTCTTCTTCATTCTTTTTCTCCTTCGGATTCTCCACGCCTTTCTTTGTCATTTTCTTCTTTGCTCCATCAACAACAATCTCTTTTCCCTTAGCCTGCATATTATTCTCAGGATTGTACACTCGCCCGCTGCGGGTCAAGCTCTGCACACCTACCTCATTCACTTCTTCCTCACTACTGTAATACCATTGTTCTTCTTGATTGACCAAACTTTTTTGAATGGCCAGCTGGAGTTGCTCATCTTCATCTTCAGGCACGTCGCCTACCTTCACAGTGATACTTTTCTCAATTTCGATCTTCAGTGGTACCTTCTCTTCCTCATCACTGCTACAGTCGTCCCATATGTTCAACATGGCGCACATCCGCTCTTCCCATTCCGCTTCGGCTAATACCACTTCTTCTGGTAATCCGCTCCCGATCGCATTGACCGATCCACCCGACTGAGACTTACGATGCGGGTAATTGTACTGATATTGGGGAAGCGGATTGTTCTTAGTGCTTGGCTTGTTCTTTTCCGAAGGTTTGGTAATTTTTCCACTGTCGATCAGGTCTTGAATATCGTGCCTTAATTTGAAACATTCATCAGTTGAATGTCCTTTGCACTGATGGTAATCACAGTTTCGGTCCATATACCTCCCTCGCACGGGCTTAGTCGGATCGACTGGCAGCTTCGACAACACCCCGTTCTTGATACAAGATCTCAATACTGTGCTCAAAGGCCTTCCTAAATCAATGAACTCTCTCCTAGTTCTCTCATTAACTGCACCTATCACGGCATTACTGGCTCCTGACTGATTCTGATTACTGCTTCCGGCACCTCTGTCACCATAAGAAGTTCGGTAATTACCAAACTCTCTATTCTTCTTCTTTTCTTCCTTATACAATTCCTCGATGTTTAAACCGGCACTTTGAACCAAGGAAAAATCGGTGAGAGGTTGAGTCAACATCCTTTCCTTGAAAAAGGGTAATAAACTCCTGCTAAAGATTCTGATCAACTATTTGTCTTTAGGCCTTGTCTGAAATCTATACAGCTTGGTCCTCCACCTTCTGTAGTAATCAGAAAAGCTTTCGTCCTTTCCTTGTCTCAAATTCTCCAAATCACGTAGACTGAACTCATCGCTCTCTTCAGTCTTGAAATGTTTGAGAAAAGCTGTCTGCAGTTTGATCCAATTCTTCTGAATCTCTTCGTCTAAACCGTCATACCACCTCCGATAATCCTTATGTAGTGTTTGCGGGAATGCTCGCAAAACATCTTCCTCGTTATACCGGTTCATTTGAGATACTCGGAGAAATTCAGACAAATGAGAATGAGGATCATTATCCCCTTCAAATATGGAATGCTTGAAGGTCTTGAAAGAAGTCGAGCTGGTCGGGTGCAGGACATACTCAGTTATGTGAAAATTGGTGGCCGGGTCTTTCTCCTTTACTGCCGCCATCTTGTCGAACCTTTCTTTTAGATCGGCGAGTTGCTTGAGCATATCATTTTCAACTGGGACAGTGTTTCCCACGGAAGCCTGATTACTCGACACAGGTTTCGGGATCGGTCTCTCTTCAGCCACAGGTTGGCTACCCGAAGGAGGAGTATTCTGATTTTGAGCCCTGTCTTGAGCAAGAGCCGCAGCCACAATCTGGGCAATGGTCCTTGTCTGAGCTTCAGAGAATCTGGTCTCATTTTTTGTGTTGTCCGCCATTTCTACTGGATCTGAGTCGGGTTCTGAATCTGATGAACTGGACTGATTCACGGAATTGAATGGAGCCAATTCGGGGATTGGGGATGTTCTGATTAAACGCTGACCGGGATGCCGATTCCAAGCTCTCTAAGTGGTTTCCCGGGAAGGATCAATTCTGACAAGAAAAATTCTGAGTTACAGGGGGTCCTGCATGTATGCATGCGAAAATGAGAGCACATAGGATGGAGAATGTATTTCTAATGCGCTAAAACCGATATGGAAATAAGATCTCGATTTCAACGACCGAATCAAAAATTCGATGTGAATAATACATCAATAACTTATTTTGTATTTGAACATTTCAAGCATTATCTGTCGTCAATCGTTCCTTTTGGATTTACGGTTGACTATTTTCTCTCGAATCCCTAACTTTTGCCTCGGAATGAAAGAATTTCCGAGCGGGATTTTATTTTTGTTGTTTATTATTTTTTTGTATCCTTACTTTTTGCCTTGGGACATATGGTCCTAAGCAGGATTTTCTGTTATTTTGTTACAGAATTTTATAATCTCTCACTTATTTTCAGATAATGCAAGAAATGTTGAAATACAAAGGAACTGCAACCCCCTTATAACTCCCTTTTCTTTTGGGTATTAGTTTACTATAAGTGATTGCATTATATTATTCGTAACGAATTCGAGATCCGGTCTCAAAATCAAAATCAAATGTCCATATCGAGCATTAGCTCTTATTAATGCATGGCTAAAAAGAAAAGTGTTACATGATGCATGAATGTCACAACATATGTACAATTTATAACATACAGGGGAACGGGAGTTGGGAAATGCATGCCTTCCAACCTTATTTCTCCCACACACGGATTCCGTTGGTATAAAATTCCGACATCTGTTTCCTAGGAATTGGTCTAATCTCGACAACCAACAGGGGATTTTGAGATTGACGATATCAACTCTCGGGAATGAATGCGGCATAGTAACAGCAAACAGAATTGGGTGCACCTTAGGGGAAGTAACTAAGGCTGTCAACTATATGCATTGGCTTTAGTCTTATTGGGCTTTAGCAAATTCTGGGTTCCACAAACAGGATTCGGGCTTTGTTGGGCCTACTCCTTTTGACGCACCTTTAAGGTACTAGGCTTGCGGTTGGTAGTAATGTTAATTCTCGAATGGATGCACCTAAAACGCATGGTTTAGGCTAGATCCACCGTCAAACTTAACACCAGTACCGAAGGGTAGTATGGGTAGAATGAGGTGAGAAGCAAGGAATGCGAATGAATGCAAAAATCCTAGGAAAGGAAAAGGAAAGCATTTAAACACATACGGACAGTTAATAATTTTCCATCGGCTTTTTCTAACCAATTTTTATTTAGAAATAGTAGGCTTTTAGAGTTAATTCCTAATTGCAACTACTATATTGTTTATTAAAAACAACCGGGGATAGTGGGTGCAAAATGCCCAGCAGAGTCGCCAAACTGTTTTCCCCCCGGAGAAAGATCGAAGATTTTTCTTTGGTGTACTTGAATACTTTATTAAAAAAAGTGAGAAAACCCTTTTGGATGTGCGATGCCGATGAATCGGTCTTATAAATTGTTTTTTAGTCGCCACCCATTATTTCGGCAATGGGACCGTTTTTGATTTTATTTTACAAAAGTGACTCCATTTTTAACCCATTTTATTCAAGGCCTTTTATTTTAGAAAACTGGTCAGGCGAACTTATGAGATTCTAGGTAAGGGAATTGGGTACGTCGGCCCGTTGGAAGCCGACGCCCGGAAAAACCGGCTTCTTTTAACCTACGATTTCTAATTTGATTTTATTTTAGAAAAGCCAATTATTTAAACCCAACCCGAATAAATCGAACCGAGCTCCTATGTGGAAAATTAATTAACCGTCCCAATTAATTTCATCCATTGCATTCATAACAAATAAGATATATCATCCACCATCCATAACACGTACTAAAATAAAAGAAAAGACCCGCTCTTGCCTTATGGTTAAAGGCGGGCCACAAATCGAATTTGATAATATGATAAGCAATAAGTAAAAAGAAGTAAATCCTAAAACCTCAAAATCATTAATAATTAGTTGATTTGATTTGATTAAATCTTAATTTGCCCATGTTTGATCATTTTCTGAGTTAAAATTAAAATCTGTTTAATTGTATGAAATTACGGTGGAATAAGTAAAATACACTGAAATCATGAGACAGTTGTGTCATGCAGGTGTCCCATAAGGAACAGTCGCGTGACGCGACTCCCTTCATTCATCCTAGAACTTTTAGAACAGTCGCGTCACGCGGGTAATCTATGAAGAACACTCGCGTGGCGCAACTCTTATTGTGCTACTGGAAATTGGAACAGTTGCGTCACGCGGCTGTTCTATAAAGAACAGTCGCGTGACGGAACTCCTAGCTGCGTGACAGAACTATTCGCGACTTATTAATATTCTCAGTTTTATTGATTATTCTTCCGAAATATCACATTAAATACAAAAGTATCCTGGGTTTGCGAATAGCTGCGTTACGCAGGTAGTCCAATCCATATTAAAGACTTTTGGACATGAACAGTCGCGTCACGCAGGTAGTAGCTGCGTGACGCGGCTGCTCTGGTCCACAACTACCATTCAAACTGTTCTTTTTTACGTTTCTTTCTTGCTAACAGAGATTTAATATGATTCAGAAATACTCAAATATGGGCGAAATGTGGTTTAATCAAAACCAAACTAACTAAAATACTAAGAAAATGGGATTTTCACAAATAAATAACTAGTTAAAGAAAAATGCAAACAAAAGGGTTTAGATGATTACCTAACCCTCAGATTTGAGGATTGCATACGATATGGTCGATCTAAGGATGAAGCTTCACGATTCCAGAAAGATTCAACGTCCAATCTTAACAATAAAAACCTTTCTTTTCTCTTGTTTCTCGCTTACTCTTTTTTATGTCTTTTTTTTTTTAAGTTTTCAATCTATGTGCCTAATAGCTTGATCTTCCTCAAGGTTACTCACTGGAGTCTTTGAGGAAAACCCTAGCCACAGTCGTTTTTTTTTTTGTCTCAATCCCTTAGTCTTTTTTGAGAGAAAATAAGAAGAGTTTTCAAAGTCTCTAAAAAGGTCCCGTTTTTGCTGTGTAATGCAGTATTTATATGGTTAGGGCGACAGGACAGTCGCGTCACGTAGGTAGGAGCTGCGTGACGCACCCGTAAGCCTGCGTGACGCGACTTACTTTTCGTACAGTTGCCGCGTATCCATACAAACAATGCAGGCCACTGCACGGGCGCGCGCCAAGGGTGTCAAACCCGTTAGAGCTGCGTGACGCAGCTAAAAGTAGCGTCACGCAGGTGATAGCTGCGTCACGCAGCCCTAACATGGGTCAGGCTCCTTTGGGCAGTTTGGTTCGATTTTTGATTCAGACACCTCTGGTTTATTGTGAAGCCTCATCCTTTGTCCTCATATCATCATCGGGTTAGGTGGAGGCATAAAATTACGCGTCAACACAAGCGCAACAGACCTGCTTCTTCAGTAGCTGCTAGATAATGACCAATTGCTCGATCTTCAGCTACTTCTCCTCCACCCGTTCCACCTCCTATAGCTTCGGCTCCTCTTCCATTTGAGATTGACTCACCAGAACAACAAGAAAGGTACAACAAACTCTCTCTTCGCCCTATTTTGCAAAATAGGTTTATTGATGAATCTGCACTAGCACAAGTGGGGCTTAGGGATGCTGTTTTAGAACCCCTTAGGCATATTGGGTGGGAACAATTTATTAGCATGAAAGATCTTATTTATGCACCTCTAACTTTAGAGTTTTTAAGTGCCTATTCTTCTGTTATTCGCCTATTGCCTGTTGAGCTCCCTAGCAAAATTAGATTCAGGCTGTTTGGGAGAAATTTTGAACTTTCCGTAAACGATGTTAGTCATATATTTGGGTTTCCCACTAAAAATGCTCGTAATCAAATATCTACAGACTTTAATGATCGCAGTACATTGAATGATCTGACTAGAGAACACAATTATAATCCTAGGCTTTCAAAAGCATCAAAATTGAGAAAACCTGCCCTGAAATATATTCACAAATTCCTAGCGAACACCATTTTTGGGAGAAGTGAGAGTGATGGGGTGCTGAGCCAAAATGAATTATATTTTTTATAGGCAATTGGTTAGGGGATTTTGTTGAATGTTGGGTACTGGCTATGTTTACGATTGGCTAGAGTTGCGCGGGCGGATAAAGGAGCTATTATAATGGTTTGTAACCTGAATTGTAGCATATCTAAGAATTTGGAACCCCACTAGACTAGTTTATGATAGTGTGGGAGGAGGAAAGGGCACTAGGCTAGATTTAGATGTCATGATTCATATGAAGTTGGTGGGAAAAGTAGGAGATTTGTATCGGATAGTGGGTTCTCGAGAAGAAAGTTCTGATGATGAGGAGGCTGAGGATGCCGGTGACACTAACATGGAGGAGGGTAATCCGACTCCTTTCCCTGCTTTTGGTACTTCTTCTGGAGCAGGTACTTCTGGAGTTGCTCCGTCTTTTCAGGGAGCATCGAACATGTCCAACGATGAAGTTCTTACACGGATGATGTCCCGAATCGACATGTTTGACACTCGCCTTAACGGAATGGAGTCCATGATTGTCGACAAGTTCCAGTCCAAAGAGATTATGCACGGGAGCCTCGAATCTCTTATTGACACCATACAAGGCCAATATCAGGGAATTGCTGATCAACTCCAAACTATCATTCAATTGTTGCAGCCACATCCGCCTTCACCACCTGAATCTTGATAGATTTTGACTTCTTTTCAGTTGCTTTCTACTTTGATTTTTGTTTTTATATCTTGGATTTTGATTCAATTGTTGCTTTTCAGTTTCTACTTTAGATATTATCTATTCTTGCTTTTAGTGTTTTTCTGATTTTATAGCTTTGATAAACTCCAAAACCCAGCTCTATTGTATTTTTCAATACAATGATGGTAATGATTACTACAATCTCTTATTCTTTTGTTACATTATTGATAATATGATAAGTTTGGGAAATTGCTTTAAAGCTCATTGAGGACAATGTGCTAGATTAAGTTGGGAGAAGGAAAATTTTAGTTAAAATTTTAATTTTTTTTGGTTTGTTTGTTTGTATGTTTTTATTAGCTTAATATGGTTGGAATAATTATGAGCAAGCTTGAGAATCATCATAATTTATTAAACTGAGATGAATTTAGTCGTTATTCGAAGTTAATTATTTTTAGCTTAAATTTTAATTTTTGGCTTAATATGATTCTTTGGTTTAACTATTTGTTTCTAAGATTATAAACACTAATTTTTGTGAATTTTATGATAAATAGGTATGTTTTAATCTAAATATATTTAACCTTGGCATTCCTAGAACAAATTAGAATTCCCTTTGAGATAAAATTTTAAATGCTTACATATAGAAAGAGAAGATTTAGGCATTCTTTGTTGAAATTATATTTAGCCCAAGCCACCTAAGTTAAAGTATGACTTTTGCAACCAATTTGAAGCATATATCCAAATTTTATTGTTCACCCTTATTAAGCCTAGTCATTAAACCAATTTAAATTCCTACCGTAAGTGCAATAATGTATAAGTGAAGGATTTGATTTTTATTAAAACATAGCAAAAAAAAAGGGAGAAAATTCCATTAATACTAGCAAGTGAAGCGAGTAGAAAAACTCAAAGAGGACACCCCATAAAGAAGCAATTGATCAAAAATTCAAGTTTGGGGAATTGAAGCAAGGAAGAAATTATCAAAGTATTATGAAGAGACCTTGCCAAAGTATCTCTAATTTTGAGCTAGTGAAGAACTTCAAGTTAATCTCCCTTTACAAATATATAAAAAACAATTGTTTTAATATAAATGAAAATCTTGATATTATGCATTCTTTGTACTTTTTGTCTATCCTTTTATCATTTTTCTTTGTTTAGCTAAAATTATACCTCTAAAGACCCCATTATAACCTAAATAAATACTTTTTGATCTTTCTAAATTGTGTGCATTTCAATTGTGGAGAAGGGATTGATAATTTTGCCTATGGGAATGTTGGATTTATATTGTTAAACATCTTATTTAAAGGTTAAATAATTTTTGTGAAAAAATTCATATTCTATTTGTCATAGGTTGAATAATTATTGGTGTTGAAAATCTTATTAACTTATGTTTAAATTAAGGAATGTGTTTTGTCGAAAATTGAATTTTTGCTAGAATATAAATTAGCATAGGAAACACTTAATTTAGTCTCATGTTAATAATTTTTGATATTTTTGAAATTGTGAATAATTATCCCCAACCACATTAAGCTAGCTTTGTTTAGTTTGTTTAGCTTGTGTTTTTCTTTTGTTTTCAGTTTTGTTGCTTGAAGACAAGCAATGGTTTTTTTTTGGGAAATTTTGATAGGTGTTATTTTTATAGTATTTTTAATATAGCTTTTATTAGGAATTTTAGTATTTTTAATTACTTTAATTAGTTTTTATTTAGTTTTATTTATATTTTTGTTCAAAGCTTCCTTGAATCATAATTTATTTGACGTTAAGAAAATTTGTAGGTTTTGGCACAGTAAAGATAAAATAAAGCTAATTCACTCAGGCTCTAGCACGCCCTTCCCGTGCAATCTAGCACGCCCGTGCTAGATTCAAGGAAAATCAAGTGGAGACTCAGACCCTAGCACACCTAGACCGTGCTATCTAGCACGCCCGTCCCTAAGAGGACCTCAAGGCGTGCTTGCTTAAGCACGCCCGTGATGCATTTCGTCCTAGAGACTCAGAGCCTAGCACGCCCTAGCTGTGCTATGGGGCATGCCTGTGCCACAGATTCTTCTCTAGATGTGTCGCTGAGCACGGCCTGTGCTGAACCATCCTTAGAACTTAGACTCTGGCACGCCTAGACCGTGCAAAACAACACGCCCGTGCTACGAATTAGGTGCTGTCTTAAATCGAGAACGCCAGCCAATTTCTATAACTTACATGGGCCCACCTCAGATATTTTCTTGACGTACAAATCAAGATTTACTCCTATTTAGGAAGATGGAAAAGTCCTAATTGAGAAGAAATCCAAAGCCTAAACAGTTTCCTATCTCCAAAAAGATTTCTTACTGAATAAGGATTCTATTTCCTAAACGAAGTTGGATTTTCTCCGATGAAGTCTATATAAAGAGAGGAGTCATTCATTGTAGAGACATCTCCAGTTTTTGAATTCTTGTTCTATTGTTTCTCTCTCTTTTAAAGGCTTCAAGCATTCAAGATTTGTACCAAGATTCAAGGAAGCTGTCCACGTTATTTGTTGCCTAGTTTTTATCTCTAAACTCTTAAACTTGTTTTATTCTTTCATTATTCTGATTGATTATGGAATTTTATTCAAGCATTATTGAGTTTTATTTAATTACCATGTCAAACTAAATTCTCATACTAGAGATTTGATGTAACTTAATTTCTTTTCCAATTTATAATATTAGATTTGTTTTTCTTTGTTCAAAGTATAATTTATTATTGAACTTAATGATTCCAGGCAGAGTTTCTCCCTTGGATTGATTTATTTCATTAATCATTATCGGGAGAAAGGTTTTTGATATGAAAAAGGTAATAAATTTCATGAGAATAATAACTTGATGCGGAAGCTACACGGTTTGACTCATAGGGGGTTTTCCTATGTTAATGACCTAAGGTTATGAATTCACAAAACAAACCATAAAACTTAATGATTTAATTCATGTTTGATTGCGCTATTGGAAGATAGGTAATTAGATTGGATTAAAATAGCTAACAAAACATCGGGAGAGCTTGTTAGTGATTTTAGGGTTGTTTCCTCGACTTGAACAATTAAAATTAATTAACGAATTAATAAAATAAATTGGATAGAGTTAAGTGAAATCAAAATCCCTAGTAGCTTTAAATGCTTGATTTCTTTTCTTCAAATACTGTTGCTTGATTTATTTCTGTTCTCTTTTAATTATTTATTTTAAATTTCTTAAAATAATTCCCCTTTATTGCCATTTAAATAATAATAGGTTAAAATAATTTTGGTACTTGGTATACAATCATTGTGGAAATGATACTCTACTTATTCTATATTACTTGTTGCGATTTTCATACACTTATGAAAAAATCACGGTCAATCTTGGTCCACTTTTGGGAATATTTTTGCTAAAAATAAGAAATTGTGGTCCATAATTTATGGTGTGCAAGTTCGCTTATCTCGAGTTATTGCTCCTAACCTTTTGCGATAGGAAAGAAAGCTTCAAGCTGAGTTGAACGCGGTTTTGGAGCAGGAGGAACTCCTTTGGTTCCAAAAGTCGAGAGAAGATTAGATTGCTTGGGGGACAGGAATACTCGATTTATCATTCTTCTATCTTGGCTAGGAGGAAATTTGTTGCAATGGATAATTTAGTTGACTCTAGTGGGACAGTTATTTCTGATGGTGCTACCATTAAGCGAATGGCTACTGATTTTTTTCGCAATCTTTATACTGTTGATGCTCCCTCTAATTTGTCTGTTTTGAGGGCAGGTTCTTTCCCGAGGTTGTCCGATTCTCTCTATGCTGGTCTCAATGAGCGCTTTTCTAAGGAGGAGGTCTACAAGGCGCTTATGGATATGTCTCCTATCAAGGCCCCAGGCAGTGATGGTTTTTAAGTGGGATTCTTTCAAAAAATGTGGCCGATTATTGGGATTGGCATTAGTAAATTTGTGCTGGATATTTTGGAGGTTGCACCGCTTCCGGATAATATTAATGATATTTTGTTGGTTATACTTTGTTGGTTCTTATTCCCTTGACCTCCCATTCTGTTGACGCGTGGTTTTATGCCTCCACCTAACCCAATGATGATATGAGGACAAAGGATAAGGTTTCACAATAAACCAGAAGTGCCTGAATCAAAAATTGAACCAAACCGCCCAAAGGAGCCTGACCCACGTTAGGGCTGCGTCACGCAGCTACTACCTGCGTGACGGCACTTCTAGCTGCATCACGCAGCTCTAACGGGTCTGACACCTTTG